>NC_090436.1:894438421-894702086 GCF_031143425.1 Pleurodeles waltl
TATGTGCTTATCGGTGTTGATTCTGCTGCCTGACCCCCGAAATCGATAATTGTGTTGTCCCAGTGTTTAAGAACTTGTTTTTGCAGCAATGGTTACAAATCACATATTTCATTTAAAGAAGTGAAAGAAGGTATGTAATGTCTTCCCATTGGCAGTCTGTCTAATGGAGTTATGCTAGACTGTTTTAAGCATAGAAAGTCAGTGTATTGCAATCAAACTCACATCTCATTACCTCTCATGCTCACTATGTTAAGACTGTCTGTAGTACATGGCTATTCATGTTTTTAAAAAAAGTAAGAGTGCTATATTCAAATGGTTTAATAAGCAAATTCCGGAACAACTACTCCTTATTGAATATTATGACATTGTAGGGTTGGTCAACGGCATAGCAACTTCTAAAACTTTTAACATTTGAATTACACTGTATTAATTTGTAGTCCTGTATTCCAAGACACCTGACATTTGATGCTTTACGAATACCTGCCACAGCTTTTCTGAATTCTTTCCCTGGCTACAGTAAGGGGGTCCTGCTGCAGTGTGGATATTTATAGCATTCAAGTGTCCCCATGGCAAATTGGTCACTTGAAGTCAGTCCTAACCTTTTAACAGACATTACAATGTATTCAGGGACTTGAAATGACTATGTAACTATGACCAGTAAATAACAGTGCCCAGACCCCTGCCCAATGAATTTTACCAGAGACCAGTCCTCCAACCAGTCAAGACCGTCACTGACCTGGCTCCAGCGGCTTGACGCTCTCGACCTACCTCCAGGCTCTCTCTGCTCCCTGTCCCACCTCTTGCTCTTTTCCAGAGGATGGGGGAGTCATCTGACAAATATCTGGTGAGTTATGAGATTTCAATCACTGTTTGTGCTACGTCCCCAGAGACAAAACAATAGTCCAGTCAACTGTGGGTGCCCGCTGCAGGGGTATAGCAGGAGTACTGTTTCTCTTGGGGGTGTCTGTCTCTCCAGATATCAAAGAGGTGTAGTTCACCAATTAAGTCTCGCAAACATCAGTCAGTTGGGGTTTGGTATGCAGTTTGGAAGGGTATCAGTCCAAAGTGCCATCCACGATGCAATTAAAGTCTCCCGCCGATATAGTGCCAGTGGTAAGATAGGGTAAGGTAGCCACTGCGAACCATATTAGGTGCATAAACAAACACTGACTAAACAGACTTCTCGGCCATTTAGGGTGCCATATAGTACAATATACCAACGCTCTGGATCCAGGACATGGCCCCTGGTGAAGAAAGGGTACACCAGGAGCCTCCAAATCAGTACTCGTCTGGCATAGCTAGAGTATGAGATGGCATATAGTTGGCAGGGTATACAGTCCTCCCCATATGTGAGTTTTCTGTAGGAATGCTACGGACACCTTATAGCGATATGCATAAACCCTCCTACGCTGTTCAAGCTGGGCAATACCTCAGACATACCATGACATAAGCTTATTGACCTGTTCTGCCACATGTGTTTAGTGGTAATCCTACCCCTCCATCCGAGTGAAACTGCCTCACGTCTGGCACATCTATAGAAGTCTCAGCCAGGAGCTGCAACCGGGTTTGTGGTGCACAAGAACATTTTAAAATGTTAAAAACTGAACTTTTACCCAACACCCCCCACCCCGTGGGCAGCTATGCTAGAACCTTCCCCTCAGCTACACGCTAGTTGAGGGCCAGCCACGGCAGCCCCATTTTCCAAACACAAAAAATCAAAAACAGTAAACACAGTTAAATTCTATGCTATGCTCGAGGTGAGGACTCAGGAAAGTGTGCGAGCCAAAAACTCAAGCTCCCTCACTGTGTCTACCCTGCTGTTCTCTAAATCTACCCATCAATATATCAGTACTGCTAAGTGAATAAACAAAATGTGCCATGAGCCTTGATCCACCTTACCCGGTTTTTACAGCTTGAAAATGATCATTACTCCTGTTAGAAATGGGGTCTTTGGTTGACAGTCAGGTTACCCCATGTTCAAGCAAGGACCCTCACTCTAGTCAGGGTAAAAGAGAATCACCCCCAGCTAACCCTTGCTTGCCCCCTTGGTATCTTGGCAGAGCAGTAGGCTTAACTTCAGAGTGCAAGGTGTAAAGTATTTGTACCAACACAAACACAGTAACTTAATGAAAACACTACAAAATGACAACACCAGTTTAGAATAGGAAATATTTATCTAAACAAAACAAGACCAAAACGACAAAAATCCGACATACACAAGTCAAGTTATGAATTTTTAAAGATTAAACTCAAAAATAGCGCTTAGAAACACAAAATGCTTCAATGAGGTGTTAACACGGCATCGTGACGGAGTCCTTCCCAACAAGCCGACAGAAGCGGCGCCGGACACGGAGTCGCGTAGACCCCCCAAGTACAGTACCTTTGGTGAAGAGTGGAAACAAGTTGATGCGCGAAGTCGGTGATCGCAGCGTCTGTGCGAAACGTTGAATCCGCGCACTTCGAGCGGAGTCGGTCACGACGTGGTGCAGCGACTTCCAGGGAGTCGCGGACTTCAGCGGGGCTGCAGCGGCCTCGGGCCTGCGAAGGTCGTCGCGTTCCAGCGAAGATCACGGAGTCGGTTGCAGGCGGCGTCACCGGATTCAGCAGCGGCGTCGGTCCGAAGTCGATTTCGTTGGATTTCCACCAGCTTTCCTTTCAAGGGCCCAGGGACTGGATAGGGCACCACTTGTCAGAGCAGGAGTCTCTCCAGAGACTCTAGGTGCTGGCAGAGAGAAGTCTTTGCTGTCCCTGAGACTTCAAACAACAGGAGGCAAGCTCTAAATCAAGCCCTTGGAGATTTCTTCACAAGATGGAAGGCACACAAAGTCCAGTCTTTGCCCTCTTACTCTGGCAGAAGCAGCAACTGCAGGATAGCTCCACAAAGCACAGTCACAGGCAGGGCAGCACTTCTCCTCAGCTCTTCAGCTCTTCTCCAGGCAGAGGTTCCTCTTGTTTCCAGAAGTGTTCTAAAGTCTGTGGTTTTGGGTGCCCTTCTTATTCCCAATTTCCCCTTTGAAGTAGGCCTACTTCAAAGTAAAGTCTCTTTTGAACGTGAAATCCTGCCTTGCCCAGGCCAGGCCCCAGCCACCCACCAGGGGGTCGGAGACGGCATTGTGTGAGGACAGGCACAGCCCTTTCAGGTGTAAGTGACCACTCCTCCCCTCCCTCCTAGCACAGATGGCTCATCAGGATATGCAGGCTACACCCCAGCTCCCTTTGTGTCACTGTCTAGTGTGAGGTGCAACCAGCCCAACTGTCAAACTGACCCAGACAGGGAATCCACAAACAGGCAGAATCACAGAAACGGTATAAGCAAGAAAATGCCCACTTTCTAAAAGTGGCATTTTCAAACACAATCTTAAAATCAACTTTACTAAAAGTTTTAATTTTAAATTGTGAGCTCAGAGACCCCAAACTCCACATGTCTATCTGCTCCCAAATGGTATCTACACTTTAATCAGATTTAAAGGTAGCCCCCATGTTAACCTATCAGAGGGACAGGCCTTTGCAACAGTGAAAAACGAATTTAGCAATATTTCACTGTCAGGACATATAAACCACATTACTATATGTCCTACCTTAACCATACACTGCACCCTGCCCTTGGGGCTACATAGGGCCTACCTTAGGGGTGTCTGACATGTAAGAAAAGGGGAGGTTTAGGCCTGGCAAGTGGGTATACTTGCCAAGTCGAATTTACAGTTAAAACTGCACACACAGACACTGCAATGGCAGGTTTGAGACATGATTACAGAGCTACGTATGTGGGTGGCACAACCAGTGCTGCAGGCCCACTAGTAGCATTTGATTTACAGGCCCTGGCACCTCTAGTGCACTTTACTAGGGACTTACTAGTAAACCAAATATGCCAATCATGGATAAGCCAATTACATACACATTTTGTAAAGTAGCACTTGCACTTTAGCACTGGTTAGCAGCGGTAAAGTGCCCAGAGTAACAAAAACAGCAAAATCAGAGTCCAGCACACATCAACAACCTGGGGAACAGAGGCAAAAAGTTAAGGGAGACCACCCCAAGGATGAAAAGTCTAACAACTCCTGAGAAGATTAAAGGGCAGGCAGAAATGATTCCAGTGCAATCAGCCACAGGGATCACTATTGTCACATCAACAGACATTTATCTCCAAGTCCCCCAGTGTACTCACAAATGGTCATGTAAAACCCCAGAAACACCCCCATGCCTGTGCTGTCTCTGGCCGTGCCAGGGTCACTGGGACATCTTACAAAAGAGTCTATAGAGTCTGGGCCCACATCCTTAGCCTGGAGCGTGCCATCTTGACAAACCAAGATCTTGTCTGATGGTCGACCATCATCAAGACTTCTACACCATCTGTCTCGGTGTATTTGGCGGTTGCAGTTCCTGACTTTTCATGCGCCAGGGTGTCCAACCAGTCACTGGCTTCTTCAGAACTAAAAAAGAACAGCACTGTCCCTCCATGCTGGACCCGAGAGCATGTCTGGAAAGAGCAGGCTGCATTTCAAATTCAAGTCTCTTATACGCTTTTTGATGGCTATAAAGGTTTTTCTCTGTTCCTGCACTTTCTATGCATAGTCAGGAAAGACAGAAATGGGACCCCCTTGGAACACAGGGGCTCCTGTACATGGACCCATTGAAGGATGGTGTTGCAGTCCTGGAAGTTAAACAGGTGGGATACTATCGCTCTTGGAGGGGGCTCAAGGTTTAGGCATGGGAGCAAGTGCCCTGAGGTCCCTTCAAAACGTGAAGAACTTGGTCTTTACAGGAGTAGACACTGCAGTTAGTTTCTGGAAGTCAGAGACCATGGGGCGCAGTTCGTGGACTTTTTGCTGTAGGGTGTCAGCTATTCCATAACAGCTACTCGGTCTGGTACCTTTCGAAGGTCCATCCGGAGTAAGTTTACGTCTGGGGCGAACAAGTCTATCTTGTTGACCATCTCTGTTTGGGAACCTTGGATTGCCACCTTTAAAACCCCCAGTGACTGGCCAGGGTCCGGTGACCCGTCCATCTGCTGTAATGTGTGGGAACAGTTAAAGATTTTGTTGGTTTGCGCTGGCTTGGAACCATTTTCCTTCACCATGATGGCAGGGGTCCTTGAGGTGCCCCAGCTAATCAACTATGCAGAAGCTGAGCAGGGTTTAGTGGTTTTGCTAGGGCATCTCACTTGGGACAGGACCAACAGATTGTAGTAGATGCTGTCAGCCCTACAACACCTCAGGAATCATCCGGAGGAGGAAACTTGTGGGTGGTGATGGTTGTGGTAGTGGGGGAGGGGAGGGGTGGAATGGACAAAAGAGGGGTGGATGCAACTGCATGCACGTGGTTTGCATCAAACAGGTAGGAGGACATCAGGACCTCCCCTTCACCATCTATGTTCCCAGGGCGCACTTTCCTTCAGAGGGGGGGGGATGTGCACCTGGATGTTAAGCTATATGGCCTGAGCCTTGCAGATTCAATGTGGTACAGTCTCAGCGCCCCCCCACGTATCAGGAGAGTTGTCCAGGGGACAACACAAATAGACTACACAGCCATCACGAGCATGCGGCTCAGTTAGATGTCACTGGGTGGATCGCCTATAATTGGGTGAATCTCCAGCGCAATACCAGGCTCTTCCCTACAGTGGGCCTCAAGTTAACCCAGCAAAGTCTGAGGAATGGAAATTATAGTTCATCGTGCCATTTCAAGCCCTCTGGGCGGCCCTCACTAGCACAGCCAGCAATCCTAGCACAGTATCTTTATGTAGCAGGGCACCCAGGTATCAGACTTGACTACACGCCCCCCTTACACAGGTTAGGTGTGAGATATGGTTGGGCCCCCAGTTGCACTCCACTCCACTTAGTAATGCAGTTGCTTGCAACGACTCCATACCTGTTTAATGCTGCTTCTTGCTATTGCTGCAGGCCTTGCGTCCAGGTCATCTCCAAGGCTGCTGGAGGGTCAATGCGGCATCTCAATCAGAGTGCAGGCCTCGCCCTGCATGCCGCAAAGCTCACGAGGACACACCCAGGCTCGGGCGAGGCCTCAATGAGACCCAGTGCAGTCCGCTACTTCTGGCTGCAGCACAGCGTCCCTCCCCGCTGGTGGCACATGCCAAAAATCCCCAGCTGCTCTTCGAGTCCACTAGCCAAGTCGGGCCCCAGGAACATCATGTAGGCATGGGGGACACTCCTCTCGAGGATCCTTTTCAGAATGAGTGCGCTGCTAGGCCTCCTCTGCCTCCTACCCTCGGGCTGCGGTCGAGCACAGGCCTGGACTCAGAAGGCTCGACATGCCCCGCTACCAAACCCGCTCACCTGTGGTGCTCAGTGGTCCCAGAGACTGCAAGGGGCTCCGAAATGTCTCACCACCATTTAGTGAGCCATGGAAGTACAGTGGAGGGAAGGATGGTCAGATATATGGCAGGATTACAGGAGGATTGTACTGTTGTCGGTGTGAGTTCAACTAGAAGTGTCTGGTCAGCCAGTCACTCCTGCCCCAAAGCCATGATGCGGTGAACTATTTTCTGGGCATCAAGAAGCTGAAGACTCAACTGATGAGGAAGGCGAAGACGTTTGGCCACTTTTTTTCACTAATCCCAGGGCTGACGGCAATCTGTGTTCATGACACAGACACTTTGGATAGTTTATATGTAAAAAGCAAGCCATACAAGGTGCCTGACCCAGTCCATAAGTAAATTAAAGGAACTGATGGCCATGATTTTGGACGTGGGTACAGCGAGTGCTAGTACGGTGGTACAAGTTCATAAACATGTTTTGAAGTATTTGCACTTTTTCCGCAACTCAGACGTAAGCCAGACCGTTTCTGGGCTTCACCAGTCACTGCGGGAACTTTGTGTGAAGCTATGGAACTATAGTTGCTGATTACACAATCCTAAAATTCAAGAAACAACCAATTAGGATGATCTGACCTCAGGGGTAACAGTGGGCCTTTGATGACCTGAATACCACACTATACAATGCACTAGTTTTATGGGCCCCTGACTAATCAGCTCATCATTGTGTACAGCGACGGTTCTGACAACAGAGTTGGTGCAGTTCTGTATTATGATCATAATTCTTCCCATGAATTTTCATTGCTCTGGCTGGCAGTGGACTTTCTTGGTACCCGCAGAAACCTTTATCCAGTTTTCTCCAGTAAGACCTCTTTTTTCTGGGATTATGGTCAAGCTCCAATTTCCTGCCCAAAAGACTTGAGGTGCCAACATGGCCCCTTGTGCCGGATCGGAATGTTCAGCAGAGGAATTGCATAATGTCATCAATGACAAAATACAGGAGATTTGGACAACAGTTACAGAGCAGGCACCATTGTACTAGGAGGCACAGGCACCTGCATGCATGGGGCCGTCTCCTATCTGTATTGTAAGCATCAAGAGTTGGGGAATGTGTGGATCAGAGGGAGCTATGAGTGGAAAGCTGGGATTAGAGGCTCTCTAATCTTCTGACTGACACTTTGAACTAAGAACTGTGTGATGTAGACAGTCCCTCCCTGTCCAATCCAATAATGGCTCTGTTCGAGAGCCGTGTAGGTAGCAGTTAGGGTTCAACAGTTATTTTATAGTCACCTCCAACTTTCCCGACTTCCCCAATGGTGAAGGTTTGCTAGAGACACTTTACCACCTCTACTGTCCACCAGGTCCGCGGGTGAAACCACGTTTGTGAGATGACTACACAAGTTTGTCCATAGGCAGTGACAGATCGGCCAACTTCAGATGAGTACAGTGAAATAGGCTGTACGAATTGCTGCCAGACCTTGGCAGAGTCAACAGCAGAGCCAGAATTGCTTCTGCCAGCTAGATTTCCTTCCTAAGGACCCAAAATAGGTTACACTTAGTGTTGGAGACACAGATTGTCCAATAAGTCAATTTTGGGGAGTTTAATTAGTTCTCCTCCTATAAGCCTAGCTCTACTTGAACCCTCCATAAAGGATGTAACTGCAGGAAGATTTACAATTTATAACTCCAGTCTTAAACTATATGGATAAACTGAGAATTAGTTGTTTTGAATATGTGATGTAAAATAAAAGGCATTGTGCTTTAGAGGCTCCAATTATTGTAGTTAAAAAATAAACTGCTGAAATGAATACAGACTGAAATACATAGTCAGTTACAGGATTTAATCCAGCAATTTCTGGATTGAGACCCTTGTTTTAGTAGTCACTAATCAAGATATAGCCACTTATCCTACATGTAGGCAACACAGCCTTTAATATGGTAGTTAGCACAGACATGCATTAGCTTGCAAATATTTTTTTTTTTTTTTTTTTTTTTTTACACTGTTCCATTGTACCTGAATAAGTGAGAAATGTGACTGCGAACAGCGTAATTTACCTAAAACCACAATACCAAAAACATTGCTACAAACCTGGCTCTACAGGACCTGGCTGAAGGAAGCTCCTTATGGCAATTGAATTTAAATTCTTGTTGATGCGGAGGGTATCCAAAATGGGCTTCCAATCAGCAAGCTTAATTCGATCTCCATTTACATCAAGTATGCCATGACGCAAATTGGCTTTTACAGCTGGCAATGGAACAGAGTCTTGAAGGACACAGAGGTATTCATAATGAGCCTGGAAGTCAAAGGCACCCTGCCGACGTATTTGAACAGAATCAATCATTTCTGTAAGAGTATGGCTGCGATTATGAGCTGGAAAAAAAAAATAACAATAATTATTGGACGCCAAAGCAGACTCACTTGCTGGACAAATAACTTCTTACTGTGAACAGTGGAGGAGGAGTTTACTGCCTTCAGATCAGAAGCATTAAGGCTAATAAGCAGTACTGGAAATTACAAAGATGGCAATGGTTCACAAACCAGCAAAACCTGGATGTCAAGAAGCTTTAGGATAGGCAGCATCGAAAGGATACATAAAACAAGGGTCGCTAAAAGAAAGCAGTTCGTAACATGAGGTAACAGTTCAAGGGGACCAGAACAATCATTGCACACAATCTATGCACTTACACTAGAGGAGCATCTGTTGAAAGGAATGCAAAGGCATTTACCATTTTCACAACCAATTTACTTTACAGCACCCCCAACCTTTTGGTGTTTGTAACCCATGAAAGGAACAATAGATTTTTCTAAGCAATAACACCATGCAAGTTGCAATGACTTCATATAGTGGATCAGACATGGTAGAAAGTTCTCAAACATGTTGTTAAAATAATCTAAATTGGTACATACAGAATGTCCTACATTCAGCAATAGGTCTGTTTCTCAAAGAGTGCATCTTACTTTCAGCGAGTGCTTACTATATCACTGGCATCATTCTTGGAACATTTATCTTGAATGAAATTCTTAATTGTTCCCTAAAAATGTATTTCATATACAAAAACTAGCCAGCAAAATACCTAATTTTGTGGTGGTATGAAAGAGCACATTTAGAGTTGATATGACTGCTTCTGTTCCATTGTTTACCTTTCCCAACATCTTAATGAATGGCTACTTGCTTAGCCACCTTAGGACTAGAGTAAGCCAACCATTTTGAAGAGATAATAAGAAACTCTGAAATAAGTTGATCTGTTCACACAGAGCTTTAAAGCTCAGTAAAAGTCAAGATTATGTAATTTCTACAAGACTGAAGTGGAAGCCAAATAAACAGTATTCCCTTATTTAAATGAAGTTGTGAGGACTTTTCACATACATGGAGAAACTGTCCAGAGCATAAACTTGGACTTCTGAAAGGATAAGTACTGCTCTTTTAAGGAAATCATCTGAGATGTGCCTAATCTTCTGGCAGCGTTACCTACCACAAAAAACTAAATTATCTTCCCAATCAGCAACTCCATATGTGAAGCAAGAGACACAAAAGATTTTGAGCAACAGAAAAGCCAAGGCTATATTTAAATTTGATTTAGATGTAAGAAAAGGTATCACTGTTATTCAGATATGCCTTACTGGCTGAGAGCATATGAAGAAATAAATCAGCTTCCCTGTTCCAACCAACTAAATAATTAACATTAGGCCAATATTTAGGATCCATGTTTCTCTACAATGCTAGGTAGCCAACCCCTACTTCCTGGTTTATTCTTTGACAGAACTGTACATGAATAGTGAAGATACCCAGAAACAAAGTCCTGAAGCTAATCAATAGCATGTGTGGTCTAAGAATAAACGTGACTTGCCTTTTAGGGCATGTAGAACCAGGATAAGCATGACGTTCTTCTACCAAGGGAGGAGAAGTGCCAACATCTTAAAGTGGTGAGGTCAAAATGGTCTGATATCCATCATATGGGAATTTGGGAGACAGGGAGCTCTTGCATAAGAAGTCTGGTGGAAATGGGTAAATTAGCAAAGACACTTTCACAACTTATACAGCAATAAATCCATTCCCTCCCATTGTGATTTGTGGTACAAGATGCTGAAAATATATTGTTTTGCATTCTGACTCCATCAGACAACGGACTGAAGTGCATGGCTGAGAATCACAATATTCTGACTCGGTCTCTGGATTTATATGTTACTGTATAATACACATTTCTAACTATGTCAATGGGACAAATGGATAAAGAAGCCACTAAGCAAAGGTGTTTCTGGAACCACTCTACCAATTTAATTCAAAAGCAGAGAAGTACTGAATTGTTTGTAGTGGGGCTAGAAGAATCTCTGGAGTTGAAAATGCTAGACCCCAGATGACTTCCTTATTGATTCTATACCTAAAGGTATGTACAGAGTGTATTGTAAATTTAAAAATGTTCTCCAGCCAGATCTACGGAGATTGAGCTTTTATCAGTCAATCGCCCAAGTTAGGAAACTGGTTTCCGTATATAAGAATAATTCCCATAAAATGACTCTAGATTTAACTATTTACTCAGCCATTTGTATACAGAAATGTGATTTATATCAGCCCTTGCTAAACCTATGCTAGACCACCCAGTGATAGTGGGTACATATAGATCTTCATTATCCTGACAATCTGCCATTTGTGGAAGTATCTTGTTTGTGAGGATGCTTACCAACAGAACAGTAGCTTTAAAACTACTCACTGAACAGGATATGGGGTTTATTTAAATTATAAGCAAGACCTAGTGATCCAGAGAGACATGGCAGTGGTACCCAATTGTGAGAGAGAAAGTTAAACATCACATATAATTGTGATCACTGGAACTCGGAACAGCAGATGTCTGTCCAATAAAGGTAGCAACCATGTATACACTAGGTAAACTTGTGTCTCAAGAGGGCAAGATCAACGGGTTGGACCATAAGAGTATTATATTCATGGAAAGTGCTGACCCACAGATTACCAAGGATGAGTGGACAAGAGGAAGGCCACAAACTAGCACCCTGAATAATCGAGTGGCCACAGTTGAAGACCTATATGAATCCAAGGTGCTGAGGCAAATTAAAGAATTGACCATTGAGAACAGGGTAGCAGCAATCAGGTTTTTAAACCACATTGGGACATAAAAGGGAGGGAACCACCAAGATATGGGGTATTACATACTTTGGGCCTGACTTAAACCTCAGCGGGCAGGTTACTCCATCACAGCAGTGATGGATATCCCATCCGCTGAAATCTAAATCCCATTCTATCTTATGGGACTTAGATTTCAGTGGATGGGATATCTGTCATTGTTGTGATGGAGTAACCCATCCTCCGAGTTTTAAATCAGGCTCTTTATTTGTACTGGGGAGAAGGAAAAAGGCAATCTCACATTTATAAACAGCGAGGACAGGACTACTGAAAATAGAGCTGACTGACTTGGAAGAGAGGTGGCTGAGGGACTTAGGTAAAGACCTTAACGGCAAGGATTGGATATCGATATTAGATCACACTCCAACGGTTACCGGAAATGCTAAACATAAACTTCTCCAGTTTACTATTTCACACAAGACATATTTAACATTGAAACACCTGGG
This sequence comes from Pleurodeles waltl, assembly GCF_031143425.1. Lineage (NCBI taxonomy): Eukaryota > Metazoa > Chordata > Amphibia > Caudata > Salamandridae > Pleurodeles > Pleurodeles waltl. The sequence continues at coordinate 894,450,274 of NC_090436.1, forward strand.
AAGAATATATGTTCTACCCGCATATGAATATCCACGATGTAGAGATGAAAACATCAACTACTGGCAAATACTGTGGCCATATCCAGACATACAATACTTGCGGGAAAAAACATAAATATACTTACAGAAGTAACAGAAATACCTAATTTAAACATTACAGAAACATGTCTCCTAGGCTTAAAAACGTCTCGCTCCAAGGCTCAGAAAGCAGCATTCAGATTTGTAGACCTACCATTACTACCAGCACAAAAAAGGAGATAATCACACACTGGAAGTCATGCAGTATACCAGTCATCCTTAAATGACAAGAGAAACATTGAAATAGGCTAATAAGGAATACAAGTCATTAAGTTTGGAAGGCAGAGGCCTCACAGATGAAACAATAGTAGGCCAAGCCTAGGAAATTTTTCTTGTAGTGTTAATGAGCCAACCGAAAAATTCAAGTTCATGCAGAAAGCTAAGAGAGAAGGTGGGGCAACATTAATACGAACACAAAACTAGAATAAAATACTCCATAAAGCGTAGAGTCTAACTCCCTATGTGAAATCCTATAACGTACAACCTGTCTGGCGTAGAGGGGAAAACAGAATACAGCTCATGCTACAACACTCATGAACAACAACAAAAGAAGGCAGAGATGGCTGATGAAACAAGAGGACAGGGGCGTTCCCCAACACACAAATGACAAGAGATGAGACTTAAAGTTGTAGAATTATTATGCTAGTGTTTAATAATTTGAATATGTAAGGGCTGGACCATAACAAAGAGCTTGAAGACACAAGTAGTGGAATGCAATAATCTAATGGTGGTAGGTATTGTACCATGTTATTGCAGACACATTCAGAAGATAGACAGTAATCAAAAGTGAAATTCAATTTATGGTCCATGTTCTCAATATAACTATTTTAAAATACACCTATCACCAGGGTTCATACCGGGATTTTAATAATACCCCTAAAAAAACGAACCATGCTGAGCAATCTGAGATTGATCTTAAGCAACACCAAAGTCAGGGTAGCTGTCATATGACAACCAAAGCAGAAACATGTCCAGATTGCTGAAGTAGTAGGTGGATGCTAAATGAACCCTCTTAATAATATTCAGATATCATGAAGTCTCAACAAGTATGGCAGTTGTACATAAACGCATAGATATCCCCCGTCAAAGGAGAGCAGACATGCAATGGGAAACAAATGTTTCACCATTCACAGATGGAACCCGCACTTCTGGATTACAGTGATAAGATGTGTTGATGACACATTTGTATCAAAGGTCACACCAAGGTTTTTTAATTTATCAGATGGAATTGATGGTATGGAACTGCAGATGACCAGTAATCAGGCAACCAATGGTATCCTGGATACCCAACATCCAGCCAAGAGGTAACGTTAGCAGCAGAACTGTTATGAGTGTTTTGAAGCCAACAAGCAGTTTTGTGCTATCCACATACTAAAAATAAAATCTTAGCTGAATGAAATGGATAATTTTCATAAGAGGATGGGTATAAGTTTAAAGAACATTCAAGGGTGCAGTGGTGACCACTACAGAACATCAGAGGTGTGCAAACCTACAGTGTAGGACCAGTTTGAGAAGCAAGAGTGGCATCAGGCCAGAGCAAAGTCTTTAAGCATGGACTTCAAATGGCAAACAATTTATGTCCACTGGTGTGAAAATTGGCAAAAAGTTCAACAAATTTTCAGGCTCCACTATTGCCTTTCCCATCAGAAAGACATATGTAGTTCACACAATGTACATCCAGAGAGTGTAAAAACTAGAAGCCTAAATTATAGGAAATGCATAATTCCTGACTTGTGAAATGTGTAGACACGACTCGAAATTTTCAAAAGACGAGTGGGATGTAATTTTAAGCTAAAATGTGGGCATTATTTAGCATGCCTATGTATTGGTTTTAGTAATGTTCTGTAGATTCACACAAGTAAAAAAGCATCCAATTTCAAAAATGATATAACACATGCATTATGGTCACTAAAATAGAAAACTGGAAAACTGGAATTCTATTCCATTCGTTTTATCCCAGTTTCAAATTGTTTTAATATGTAGAGGTCTGCATGCCTTCAATCTTTACCGATGTAAGCTTTGATTGATTTAGATGCCACCCTAACTGTCCAAGCCACTAGCCTTGGGTATTTGGGAGGGGCACTTTAACTGCTCAATTTAATGACTTTTTAGTTTTTAATGGTGACGCCATTGTTAACATACTAGTCAACCGTAACACTGAATTTTTAAATAAATGTTTTTACTTTTTCTTACAAAACGACCCTTTCGGGATTACACTCCAATTACCCTTTGCTTAACTAATTTTGCTTTTTGCAGGCTATAACTTATTAGAGATTATCATACTTTTGGTTTGGCCTTATTTTGGACATGTATTCTGCTATATTTATAATACAGAGGTAATTCCTACCTGTTTGGGAAAGTTATTTAACTTCATCAGTGAGTTTTGCCCATATAAATATTCTTTGTATTTACAGATCACAGCCTATCAGGGCTTACCAAAGTTCTGCCTCAGTCACTATTTTTCAGGACTAATACATTTAAGGTACTTCTTGAGACATTACTTTTTCGCCTTCCTGGTGATTTTGTGTTTGTTGCTTGGTATGGGGGCAGCTTTCACTTTTTATACTATGAGTTGGTCAAAAATACTATTTCTGTTTTTTCACATGTGCCATGTTAGATCTGGTGCATATATTTTTCCTGTTTCGAAAACTTTCTATTGTTTTTCCCACATGTAATATGCATCCTTCGGACTCTATGGTGCGATTACGATTTCCCCCCTAATTCCCTGAAAACGAGTCACTGTATAAGCCTTTCCATTTGGCCCTACATCGGTTGGTCACCTTTTTGAGAATTTTGATATTTTTCATATGGAGTTTCAAATACAATGGAATATTACTTTCTAGCATTGGTCTCTCTCTATTACTAGTATTTATCTGTCCTCCTAATTAAAAACACTACCTCAAAATTACTCTAATCTGTCAATACGACATCCATATTAAAAGCAAGTTACAGCTTTATTTACCCTTCTCGCTACACTTGGGTTTTCTGACTGAGCTACCCGTATTCCTTGACTCTCCCAGCATGATCACATACAATTTCACCATGCAATAGGGTGCACTTCATTTGGCACCTCTTGTCTCTTTATGACTAATTGCTACCTAGTCTCATATACTCATGGATCATATGGTTTCCATTGCCTCACTTTGATTTATCTTTGTTTCTTACACCGCCTTCCGGGTCATGAAGAATTCTCTTATGACACACTTTACCTCACAAATGGGCATAGGAAGACTTGCACTGTATTTAATTTCAGATGATTATGGGAGAGTTGGGGGTCCCTTAGGCCCAACCAAAAAAAACAGTAGGCCCCACTACAATGTTGTCATTTTTAGGGATTAAAATTGACTCGTTGAGGATGGAGGCCCGTCTGCCTGGTGACAAGACGGAGGCGTTGTTGAGTAACATGTTAAAAAGGCAGAAGGTGACAGTAAGGGACATTCAGGTTTTGCTTTGACATTTGAACTTTGCATGTAGAGTGGTGCGGGAGACCCGGGTGCTCGGCAGGCTTGTCTTTGATGGGAGGACGTTTGCCACACCATCGCGTGCATTTGACAGCAGGGGTGAAGGAGGTCTTCAGGATGTAAAGACATTTTTTGGAAGCCTTTAAAGGGGTCCCTATAAGGCTTTAGGAGAAGCAAGAATAGGATGCACAGATATTCTCTGATGTGGCAGGAAGTCTAGGCTTTGGTATCTACTGGCAAGGCAGGTGATGCATACAGGAGTGGCCAGCGAACTGGAACAAGGGTGAGGGGGAAGGAATATTGCCTTTCTCTAATTCTTTCTGCTGGTGGAGGTGCTGCGACTTTGAGGGCAGGAGTTGGTCCACAAGAAAGTGATTTTCAGGACTAATAATTTAGCAGTAGTGTATGTGGTTAACCACCAGTCGGCAAGAGTTGAGCAAGTGGCCAAGCTGCTCCGGGTATTTGTCCTCTTGTGTCTCAGACATGATCTTTCATTTAGGGCGAGGCATGTGCCTGGTGAGGACAATGACAGTGAGAATGCTTTGTCTCATTGAAGTGGGAGCGTTTCCTTGGGCTGCCCATGGACTTCGAGCTGATGGACGTGTCAATGCCTCCAAATTGGTGGACCACAGGAGACAAAGGATGCTGCAGCTGGTAATGAACTCATTGGCAGTCTCCATGAGATAAGCTTACTCACAAGCAGAAACTGAATTCTTACAGCTAGTAGGGGGCCGCAGGAATGAGCGAGAGTGGAAGATGTAGTACAGTTTATTTTGACACTTATCGAGGAGGGCCAATCTAGAGTGACAATAGCAGGGAATCTGACAGGCTTTGCTTTATCAGGAAACTCCATCGAGGTTATCCTCCTTCGGCTGACAAGTTGGGGACCCAGATGCTCGAAGGGTGGACTAGGGAGGCAAATCATAAAGGGATGGAGAGGAGGCCATTGTTGTTAAAGATATTGGGAGAATTGGTGCCTAAATTAACAGCTCTATAGTTTTTCCTTTTCAGCACTTTGATGGTATGGATGTTTTTTGGGGCCTTTAGGATCTCAGAACTCTTGGGGATTAAAGGTAGGTGACTGCTTCACTGGGATGACATCCACTTGGGGGAGAAGAACTGTGGATTTGGGTTTGTAAGTCAAAGACTGATCAGGTGGGGTGGGGGTGAACATTCTGTTCAGGCCATATCCGGTAAGCCCCCTTTGCCCTGGTCACAGCCTTTCAATTATTATGTATTCTTGTCAGGTAGTAGCTGTCCTGCAGATTTTGGCACACATTCTTTCCGTACTGGCTTAGCTACAGAGGGAGGGCTGGAGTAAGGGGCGCATAATGAAGGCAGAAAGCTGGGTTTTGGATTGTGTTCAAAGCTATGTGCACAAGGATGAAGATGAAGTATAGATACATTGTTTGGTGATTTGTTGTTTTTCTTTTCAGGTTCGGTGGTGCGTCCAAAAAAATGCAGTGCTGTCAATTTGTTTGGTGGGGCACTCCATCAAATGGGCAAGCAGACACGCACAGAAAGGATGGCTGGGGTGCAATCTAGGTTTAAATTTGACTGCCTTTAGCTTGAAATTGCAAAGGAAAGGGGTATGAAATGGTCTGAATTATTACCAGCTTTAAATGGGTGGATAGTGAAGAGGCGGTGTCCTGATTTGTTACTGATCCATTTGGGGGAAAATTACCTTGTAGTGAGAAAAGGTATAGAGTTGATGAAGGATTTGAAAAGAGATCTTCAAGAAATCCTACAGTTTTAGTCAGGTTGCCATGTGGTTTACACCGCAGAGACCTGGGGCTATTGAAAGGGAGCGAAATAAAATTAACAAGGAGATTAAAAGTTCTACCGAGGAAAAAGGGATCACAGTCTGGGAGCATACAGATATTCGCTTACAGGATGAGGCGTTCTTTAGAGGAGATGGCGTCCATCTGTCCTTTATGGGCAATAAAGGTGGGGGTCAGGAAAAAGCCTCAGGGCTTTCTGGGTCGTAGGGACAGGGTCAAGTTCACTTTATTTGCAGACTTTCATGCTTTAAAGCGACTGCTCAGATAAAGGGAGATAGGTAGACTGGCCTGTGCCTGGACGAGCCAGTTTGTTCAATGTTCAGCTTGAAGTTATGATAGTTAAAGAGTTATTGGCAGGTGAGAGGAGTTGTAAGTCAGCAACCACGCAGTTAATAAGAAGTTCAGATTGCGAAAAAGGAAGCTGTGGGGTGGGGGAGCTGTAGAGGTGTATGATTGTATACTGAGGTCATTAGTTTTGTGAAGACAAACACATAGGGTATGTTATTGTTAGGTGCACCTGTCTTCAATAAAGCGGCCTTTTTCAGACAACACAGTGTCCGTCTCATCTGCTCCTCCCTAAACCCCAAAGGCATTCAAGTAATATCCGCCCTACCCTCATTACCTTAGGCGTGATGGAAGAAAAGTGTAAGTTCCCTCTCCCTTAGGCGACGTGAGTGGAGTGTTTGTAAACCCATTCCATTCCCACCAAGATCCTTAAGAAGAAAGAAAACGAGTAGGGGAGCATTCCCCCCTTGGTACGGGAGGAATCTGATTGATGAGGATTGGGCAATGTTGGGAGCAAGAAATTTCCCATGCCCCAGTGCAAGGCAGGGGACTCGTATGTAAGTAAGCCCATCTTCAATCTTGGCTTATTTTGTTTTTTTAATTTGTTTTCAGGTTGAGAGAGCGTAGCTTATATAATCCATATTAACATGAAATGTTTATGAATTAATGTGTGATAATGCTGCCTAGAAACAGATGTAGTGAATTTTGCTTAAACGTGCACTTGAAATGTGACCACGGGGCGAGGCCGACAATGTATACGTGGACTAATAATGATGACTAAAATGTTTATAAAATGTTATACTGAATAAGTTTACACTAATTATTAATGATTGCATTATTGAATTTGTGCTGAAATCCTTGTAGCCCTGAAGTTAGCATGAGCCGAAGCTTAGCTGCTTGGCTCTCATATTAAATGTATTTTTCCTATCTTGCAGTGTGCTGACTCGCAAAAGGACATGACCTCTTGTTTTCTTCAAACTAGAAGCTGGAATGTAACCATAGTAGATCCGTTCTCACGAATTCTTCATTGCTTGCAGGATGATATTAGACAAAATGCAACAGTGTAGATTAATGTAATGTACAAGGTCATCTAAATTGGTAAAGACAATGGAGCTACTGACCAAAAGATGTGCAAAGAATTACAGAAGGATGAAATCATACCGGACGTACTAACTCTGAAGACGTTAATCATGTGGACCAATGAAGTGTATGTAAAATAATATGGGGTGAAAGATTAATGACCTAATGCATTTTCCAATTGGATAAAGATAGTGGGGTATAACCAATGTCCAAGGAAATTTTAGGGGAATGTACAACGAAAAAGGGATAAAAACCCATGACACGGGGAGTCATTTAGGTGGGTTAGGGAATGCTATTGATTTTATCCAGAAGCTTTGTCACTCTGTTTGGTGACTTATTGGTTTGCTTAGAACCATCCTCGTCCTTAGATTGCCCATTTACACTTTACCTCCTTATGAGGGAAGTGCCCTTTTTGCCCTGGAGCTGAATTCTGACTGATGGCGATTAGACTGATGTCCTGAAGACGAAGACTGAACCTGTGTGCTGACATAAACCTTGGAGGGTAATTATGACAATGCGTTTGTGATTTGTCGGTTTGCTTTTCCTTTCTAGGTACCAACTGCTTACTTTTGACAGAGACCATAGTTAGATGTTTTCCAAATTGGTGTTCTAAATTGTTTCGCATGATGCCCAACATGCCAATGCTAATCAGTGGTTAGGACAGGTGTTCATTAAACTGACGCAAATAGACAAACGACTGAATCTTTGCTTTGTTGAACTGACGCATTATTGACACTCTGCTAAATTGATCTATGTTCACGCTGTGTTATGTTCTAATGTTTGTGATTCTAGCCTTAATGAAATCTTATAAAAATTGCCATAATGTGAATATGCTATTGTGTTTCTTGGTTTTGAGATTAACGCATCTGTACTTAGAATTGTAACTAATAGGGAATAAATCTCATAAAATTCTACTAAACTGGTGTGGTTATTCACGTCTATCATGGTCATGGCTTGGTAGAGTCTTGAATTGATTAATGATTTTGACTAAAGTGAAATGTATATTTGTGATAAATATTGATGACATTATTGACGTATTGATTGACATACTGATTAGCTATCTCATCCTAAGGTGTCTCTCAACTGGGTCAAAAGATTCATTGGCCTAAAACGAGTCCTGTGTAATAAATTATCATAAAGGGACGCGTTAACAAGGTCAATCCGTTAAATTACCTAACCTGAAGTGAACCGGGTTTACAAAATCCAAAATGCGAAAGTATGCTAAATGAGATTTATTAATCTTAGCTACAAAATTACGAGTGTTGAATATCCTGGTATAGGCTAGCACAAAGCTTGCAGCAGGTCAATTGTGTTATTGACGTCTCAGGTTGAGTCCTTGGCTTGTAGTCACCATGACAACATCATTGGCCGCCAAACAATCTCAGTAGCGGCCATATGCCTCAGCAACTGCCTTCTCGGTGTGCGGTATACTGCACTTTCGTTCTGTTCTGGCTATGGGCACAAACTAAAAATTCGGGACGAGCCTGATAGAAGCAACCCTGGAAGCTGCTCAGCTCATGCACCAAATGGTAGTCTTTTTTCGGTGTTTTTTAAACGTGGTAAAATATGCTTGACGAAATAGATCTTTGCGTACTATTCCAAGGCTGCAATCACAATGCATTAAATTAATTGTGCAGAACTATTGCACTAGCCGTGAAGAATCACTGCACTCGACATTTACTAACCGTCTAGTACACTGCACAAGAACACCAACTACAAAAGACTCATCCTGGACCAAGGAACCATAAGCACCCCGCACACTACATTTAAACGTCAAAAACAATGCACGAGTTCTACTCACTACATCGCCGCTTTACAACAGCACGAACACTCACCCTACACATCAACAGCATTAAGAAATTCAGAGGTAACGATTCTCGTGACGCTTCAGTTCCCGGCACACAACCAATACTTCCTTTTCCAGGGAACAGCACAGCTGTATCACGTGGCAAAAGCCAACCAATGAGAAATGCGCATACGTCGCTTGTCCCTTGAATGCCCGCCTCCTCCGGAAGGATCCACATCGGATTGGACGGCATGGTATTCTTGTTTTTGGATTTTCATTTAGATTTGCAGCCTAGAAACAAAAATAAAAGGTAAGCAGAAGAGGGCTGTGTGAGCTGCAGCTGAACACCGAGAATAGTGCATCTGATAATTAGGTAACCTCACACATTTGAGTGAAGGAGTGTCGGGGGAACGAGAGACAAATGATAGTCGTTCAACTACCCTGGTAATTTTGAAATCTTCCCTGACAAATTACAGGCCGATCATCACCTTGACAAGTAAATATTTTTTCCCTTTAGGTACCTGTGTTCCTTGTAAAGTAGTGGGCCTTAGGGCCACATGTTAAGTGAATAATGTCACAGACACCTAGTGTGGTGGGGGCATGACTGGCGCGGGCACATGCGCCCAGCTCCTTTTATTAACAGTCGCCTGACTGATCCCCTCTGTGATGGATGAAAGTGTGGTGGATGTTAGCACTGCCCTAGAGAGGGGCAGATGCATGACGTGTCCTGCAGACACTACATCCCGTCCAAAATACAAGAGAAAGGACAACAAGTCCAACGTGTGGGGGTGGCCAAGGATCCAGAGATGGCGTACGCCTGATTTCCTCGCTCCGGAGGGGCCGGCTGGAAATCGAGAAGAAGCCGCCATCTCCGGGCTGATCGGGGACCGCGCAGAGGTGCTGAACTGGGGGCCGATACGGGCCGTGATCGGGCCCCCGTGGCGGCCCCGGAGGGTGCTGGCGAGCGAACCTAGCCCGGTCGCGAGGGAGAAGACTGGCGGCCCGTTCTCGCGGCTGAAGCTGCGGCCTCGCGTTGAGCCGCGGGCCGACGCGGTTCTGAGGCGGGCGGCCCGAGAACGGCGGGGGACTCCGGACGAGTCTCCCCGCTACAGCGGAGGTGTCGGCGGGGGCCCGGGTGAAGGTGCGCCCCGTCGGGCGGCGGAGCGGCGCTGCTGCTGGACACGGGCGCGGCCCCTGATAGTGTTGGGGCCAGCCCGCGATCATGGCGGAGCACTGAAATACTGAGGTGGTGGCACGGCCCCCGGACCTGTAGCGAGGCCGTTTGACCGGTGGAAGAGGACTGGGCTCTGACAACGACGAGAGCGGCGGCGAGGCCAGCAGATTGTGGACCCCGGCAGGCCCCTGCAGACCCCGGGGAGATCGTGGCGGGCCAGGGTGGCCGATGGAGGTGTGGCCCGGCCTGGGGCAGCCAGAGAACACGCTGAACTGTAATCCCCAGCAGCCGGTCTAGAGATGGAGCGAGGCCGACCCCCCGGCAGGCCTTAGCCAGCGAGGGAAAGGAACACCCAGCGGAGCTGGTGAGTGAGGGGACATGCCCTGCGGGGGGAGCGGTGGGCAGTTTGCCCGGCAGGTGAAAACCGCGGACCCCCCCGGGTACCCTGGAGCGCCAACGACCCCTGAGTGAGCAGTATGGAGGACGGAGTGCCAGAAGAGAATAGGATCCGAGGGGTGACTGAGTGCGCCTGGACGTGATTCTGGCGCCACAATGGGAACAAGGAGGAGGCGGTATCGGCACCAAGAGGAAGGGTGACCGGGCTGGGACTACGACGCACTAAAGGGCCCGGACGGAGGAGCATAACCCTGGACACGCAGTGCATGGAAGAGCTGAAGAGGCTAGCAGTTAGCCATAGACTGACAACGTGGAGCCCCCAGCACTGCAGCCCGAAAACAGAGGGGACCGGTGGGGTGTCGGGAACCTGTTCGGGACTGCCTAGGGGCTGAGGAGCGGCCTACGGAGAATAGGGCGTGAAGACACGGAGAGGAGCTTACGATAACGCTGAGGCTGCTGTCTGGGCCCTTGGGGTGTGACCCCCTACCCGTCCGATGCCCCCCAAGAACCGACACAAGAACAGAACCATGGACCCCACGGTTCCGACAGAGCGCAAAGAAGCAGGCCCGCAGGACCATTCACAGATCAAAGTGCAGGACACCCTAGATAAAATACTCGGGGCGATAGAAGACACAAAGACAACGTTGCAGCGTGAGATCAGCCAGGTCGCGGTTGAGGTGAGTCTACTGAGAGCGGACCACCACAAACTGGTAGACAGAGTCAAAGAAACAGAATCCGCATTGGCAGACATTGCACCGAAACAGAAAGACCTTGCGGCTGAAGTGACTTCCCTTGTCTCGAAAAGAGAGCTGAGGACGCGGAGGGGAGGAACAGAAGGAATAATGTACGTGTGGTGGGCCTCCCGGAGGGGGCCGAGGGGACGCGCATTGGCGAATTCCTGGAGAAGTGGTTCAACACGACAGTGGCGCCCGGGCGCCTGACTCCCTTCGACACGCTGGAGCGGGCGCATTGGGTGCCGTCGAGGCCTCTTGCCCCTGGTAGGCCCCCGTGCTGTGATCGCCAAACTATTACATTATAGAGACAGAGACACCCTCCTGCAGAGGGTCAGAGAATTGGGCCCTTTTAAAGTTGCAAATGGGGAGGTGGTACTATTCCCGGACTTTACACTGGAGGTTCAAAACAAGCGAGCTTCGTTTCTGACATTCAAGAGAGCCCTAAGAGAAGAAGGGATCCAGTACTTGCTACTCTACCCAGCCAGATTAAGAGTGCTGTTGGAAGGGAAGACTGTGTTCCTCCAGTCCCCTGAGGAGGCGTGGGAGTGGCTGGAGACACATGGCTCCCAGGCGGGGAGGTCAGCAGGAGAGGGCCCGCCTGGGAGCAGGGCTCGCCGGGCCCCGAGGGGACGGAGGCCCAAGGACCGCCTGCGGCTGGCGCCTACACAAACACAGAAGGAGAAAGGCAGGAAAGCAGCCCTGGAAGCAGCGGCTAGAGTGGGCGGAGAGACATCTCCCCAGGAGGGCTCTGGGGAGGAATCGGATGACACATTGGTGACCTCTGCTGGAGAAATGGAGCGCTCGGCCCGCACCCCGAAGGTGACCCCCACAAACGGCTGACGAACTTGGCTGACTCGGACTTGCCGAAGGCCCTGGAGATAAGGCATGACAAGGGAACAAACGGCCCCTCCGGACCTGGCCACCCCCCGGACCAGAACCTCGCCTATCTAAACAGACTGGCGAGTACTGCTGATAAGTGTTTGAACAAGTTGCACTGTTGCACAGTTTGCTGGGCAACCTACAGTTTGGGAGGCGCCCTGGGGATTGGGAGTTGGGATACACAGTTACAAGTTAATATGGCAAAGTGGGTGGTGGAAACCGACTATAGCAAGAATCTGAACATGCGAAAGGACAAATCCGAGGCCTGGGAGAGCCGGGGACATTTTTACCAGACTGATACAGTGAGATGGCAGACTACAATCTCTTAACATGGAATGTTAGGGGGATGGGCACACCAGCTAAAAGGCATAAAATACTCTCCTATTTAAAGAGAAGGGGCGTACAGGTGGCAATGCTACAGGGGACTCACTTGGCACCCGGGGAGGGAGAGAGACTGAGACGCAGATGGAGGGGGCAGGTATTCGCCTCGGAATACTCAGCTTATGCAAGAGGTGTACTGGTATGGATTAGAGCGGGGGTCCCTTTCACAATAGACTCTTCCAACATAGACCGGGAGGGTAGATTTGTGTTATTAGAGGGGAGGCTACACGGTACCCCGATAGTCTTAAGTTGCATTTATGCCCCTAACCAGGACCAGGTACCCCTCATGACAGGCCCGTCGAGCCACCTCACACGTCAATACACCAGAGAGCTATTAATTGGGGGGACTTCAACGCAGTGCTAGACATAAATATGGACAGGTCTATCCCGCCTCTACAGGGGGCAGCGACAATCAAAACAGCCAAAAGGCTGTGCGAATGGTTGGGCACGTGGGGGTTGGCGGATGTCTGGCGAGAGCATCACCCAACTGCTAGAGACTACTCGTATTACTCGGGTCTCCACCGGGTGCATACCAGAATTGATAGAGTGGTCTGCACAGCGGGCCTGATAAGTAACATGACACGCTCTGAATATCTTGCCCGCACTCTGTCTGACCATAATCCCTTGCTATTGACGATGAGGGTATTGGAGGATAGACCCCCCCATACCGTCGTGGAGACTGACCCCTGCGGCACTCGAAGATCAGGCGTACAGGGAGGCCCTGCGCTGCCACCTAACAGAATATATTGAGACGAACAGTGGGTCCACCCCCTCTAGGGCCACGGATTGGGAAGCACTCAAGGTGGTGACGAGGGGCTACTGCTTGGGACAGTCGGTGGGGGTGAAGCGCACACTTGAAAAGGAACTGAATGCCCTAGAGAAGGATATGCATGAGGGAGAGTTGGGACAGGGACCTGCAGCTCAGGAGAATGAGAAATACAACCGTGCCCGTAGAGAACATTCCCGGATTGAAGAACAGCTTAGGTGTCACAGCATGCAAAAATACTTAGCATTCCTACAATCGGAGGAGGGCAGATCGGGGAGACTGCTGGCGTGGCTGGTGCGCCCAGGCGGGCATAGTGAGCCCATCACGTGCGTACTGGATGGGGGGGGACTTCGCAGACTCAGACCAGGACCCATAAATGACGCATTCAGGGAATATTATACGCAATTATATGGGAAACCTAGCGACCTGGGGACGGAGACCTTTGATAAGTACCTGCAGCAAATCCCACTGCCAACACTGAACACAGAAGAGAGAGATAGCCTGGGGGGACCAGTGACAGTGGAGGAGGTAAGCGAGGCAATTGCGCAGTTGGCCCCCGGGAAGACCCCTGGTACAGACGGTCTCCCCATGGATTTTTACAAAAAATATAAGTCCCTGCTGGTTCCCCAGCTGATGGAGATGTATGCGGAGACATTGCACTGTGGGGAGCTGCTGCGCACGCTGCGGGAGGCCTTAGTGGTGCCACTCCCCAAGACAAATGCCAGGGAGGCATCAGTGACAGACTTTCGGCCTTTATCGATGCTAAACAGCGACTTTAAGATCCTTAGCAAGATCATGGCTGGCCGGCTGCTCCCCCTTATGACCAAGCTCGCGCACGCAGACCAGAACGGCTTTGTTCCTGGCCGCAGCACCTCCCTGAATCTGAGGAGGGTTTTTACTGTTTTGCACATGCCCAACGAATTGAAACCGCCAGCGGGGGTCTTGCTCACGGTGGATTTCGAGAAGGCCTTCAACTCAATCAGATGGGACTATCTAAGAGCTGTGATGTTAAAAATGGGACTCAGGGAGGGTTGGGTGAAATGGGTGGACCTGTTGTACTCATCCCCGCTAGCAAGAGTGAAGACGGGAAAAACAATATCCAGTGCATACCCAGTATACCGAGGAACCAGGCAGGGGTGCCCCCTGTCCCCACTATTATTTGCCATGGCAATTGAGCCCCTAGCGTCGCAGCTGCGACGGGAAGGCGTGGGTAGGGGAATTGATTGGGGCCCGGCTGAACATATTGTCTCCCTATGTGCCGATGACATACTTATTTACCTGAGGGACGGGACAAGCGGACTCACGTGGGTGTTGAGGATCCTGGAGGACTTCGGGGGGTTGTCTGGACTTCGCCTTAATCGAAGGAAAACATTTGTGTTCCCCGTGCTGCCAGGCAGCGTACGCCCTGAAGCATGCCCAGCGGACGTAAACTGGGCCCCACGGACTTTTAAATACCTGGGCATACAAATATTTCACGAACTGAGCGACCTCCGGGATGGTAATTTTGGCAGGACACTCAGATCCCTGCGGTCCTCGGTTGGGTTCTGGCATTCACTGAAGCTAACAGTAATGGCCAGAGTGGCGCTCTCTAAAATGATTATGCTTCCTCGCCTCCTCTACTACTTCGCTAACTTACCACTACAGGTCCCCTCTGCATGGTTTCGCGAACTGAACGCTCTGCTCAGGGAGTTGGTGTGGGATGATGGTCGTAGACGAACTGCGCTGTCGACCATTTGTAGACCGACCCATATGGGAGGACTGGGTGCCCCTGACTTTGAGGCATATTATCTGGCATCCCATTTACAATGGGTGGCTGCCTGGCTGGCGGGCAGGGGACATCTGGATTTGTGTACCGCACACGGTGAATTAGACACAGCTCGGATCATAGCACGTATGGCGGGCAGGAACATTGCCCCCTTAGGGGACAACATAATGAATAGTGTTGCAATGAAATGTTGGAAACGGTGCACGAAAAGGGTCGGAGTGGGCCCACCATACTCCCCGGCTCTGCCGCTAGCGGTCCTCGCCCTGGACCCGGGAGTAAAGGAACAGGGTGGGCTAGGACTGGGACCATGGACGAGAGCAGGAGTGGTGGCAGTTGGGGGGCTATTGAAGGAAGGAGTGATGAGGAGCTTCACTGACATATCCGAGGGGGGGTACCTCAGGGACAATTTTTGCTCTTTAGGAAGTTGGTGCATACCCTGAAGGACCACTGGGACACGATTAATGCGGAGCCCGCTGTTCACGGGGTGTTGCACCTCCTGTTGACATCAGGAGAGGAACCTCATTTGGTTGCTAAAATATACCGGGCCCAAATTGAGGCTGCGATAGACCCTCTGCATTCCCTAAGAGGAAGATGGGTGAGGACGGTTGGGCGGGACCTGTCTGAGACAGAGTGGACCAGAGCACTAGCTTATCACCGGACGATCTCACGCAACACGAGGCTAAGATACATCCAATACAACTACCAACACAGGACATACCTCACTCCTCACCGACTGTATCGCATATATGGGGGGACTCCTAGGACATGCCCCAGATGTGGGGACGGACAGGCTGACTTTGATCACATGATATGGGGATGTCCGGTGCTTCAGACTGGTTGGAGTGCGATGATGGCGGTCCTGTCAGGGCTGTTTGAGGCAGAACTACAGCCAACCCCTACTATGTGCTTGCTGGGCCTCAGGGCCGGCGCCCTGTGGGTGAAAGTCAGGGGTCGTTTCTTGGACCTTACTCTGGCCCTCTATAAAAGACTGATTACGAAGGGCTGGAAGTCCCCCAGCCACCCCTCGCTGACTGAATGGAAAGGCGATGTCACGAGATGGTCCAGGGCTGAACTGCAGGTCCTTAAAGCCGAGGAGGCCAAGTGAGTCCGCCAGACCCCCATTGCTCCGGAGTGGGAGAACCTAGTGACAAACTGGGACGACCTAATGAAGAGACCGATAGCCCCGAGGGGATAGGGTGAAATGGCTAATATGCTTGATAGGAGTGGCTGCTGGGGAAGGTCCCCGAAACCAGAACTGGGGAATTGACATGCTCCTCACCAGGCTACACGCAATGACATAGGGTAGAGTAGGGCTGGACACAATAACTAAATAGCTGCTGGAAGGGGGGGTAATAGATGGCTGGCCATCCCCTCACACTCAGACACGCCACGGCAGAACCTCCCTTTAATAGCTGCACAGGCCCACCCTCACAAGCCATTAAGTTTTTACATAGTTTGAAGTTGAGTTAAGTCTGTTATAAGGTCACATAATACAAAATGGTAACAGGGGACACTGAAGGAAATGACCCCCAAAAACGGAACGGTTAATGTGCTGGAATCAGTGATAAATGAATACTATATGGTAATCAAAATGAATAAGAGATTGAGATTGTGTAACACAGTACCTGTAAAGCATAACAGGGGCACGGTCTGCATGGTTGATATATATGATAAGAACAAGATGTTGCCACTAATAGACCTACATATGTAAAACAGCGAACAGTTAATAAAAATATATTTGAAAAAAAAAAAAGTCCAACGTGTGGGAACAAAAATAATACAAACTGGATACTATGTAGTCCATGAGTCTCTAAAGTTAATCAACAGTAGACATATTGATGGATGATGCTGGTTGCACCAGGATGTCTCTGCTTGCATTCATAATTTAGCCCGTGTGAGGCAGGAGCCTAACACTAGTTAAAAGAAGTCCAGACCCTTCTGGCAGCATGCCAGATGGAATCATGTCCATAATCTGGAGCTGACCCGCACTGCTCATACTCCATATAATTCATGGTTGGTGTTGCTAGCGCGCCTGGTCCTTAGTAAGTAAACTTACAAGGGGACGCGTATAGGCCGATTAACCTTTTGGATCGCATGGAGTATCCTAGCTATGGGGTAACCAATGACCGTCAACAATCTATACACAATTAGTAACCACTAAGCAAAACATTAATCATCAGTAAATAGCATCAACATCTCATGAATAACCACAACTCAATTATACGTTTTATCAATTTTATTTCCCTATTTGTTACAATTCTAAGTCATAAGATTACTTCAACTTTATTCAATCAGCTCAGAATTAGTTCATTAGTGACGAACTGGTAACGCGTCCCTTTATGATAGTTTATTACACATCAGGACTCGTTTTAGGCCAATGCATCTTTTGACCCAGTTGAGAGACACCTTAGGATGAGATAGCTAATCAATATGTCAATCAATACATCAATAATGTCATCAATATTTATCATAACAATACATTTCAAAGTCATTAATCAATTCAAAACTCTACCATGACCTTGCAGCCATGAATAACCACACCAGTTTAGTAGAATTTTGTAAGTTTTATTCCCTATTAATTACAAATCTAGGAGCAGATGCGTTAATCTCAAAACAAGAAACATAATAGCATAGTCACGATATGGCAACTTTGGTAAGATTTCATTAAAGCGAGAATCACAAACATCAGAACATAACACGGCGTAAACATAGAACAATTTAGCAGAGTGTCAATAACGCGTCAGCACACTGCAAGATAGGAAAAATACATTTAATATGAGAGCCAGGCAGCTAAGCTTCGACTCATGCTAACTTAAGGCCTATAAGGATTTCAGTACAAATTCAATAACACAATTATTGCTTAATTAGTATAATCTTGTCCAATATATTTATACATAAACATCTTAATCACCATTATTAGTCCACGTATACATTGACGGCCACTCCCCGTGGTCACATTTCAGGTGCACGTTTAAGTAAAATTACTATTACAGTTTCTATGCAGCATTATCACACATTAATTCATAAACATTTCATGTTAATATAGATTATATAAGCTACACTCTCTCAGTCCCTCCTCTGATGACGTTCGTCATCACACAAACCTTTCCCTTAATTTTTCACCTTGCGCATAATGCGCATTTCAACATCTTGTCCCTTGTGTGAACTTTCCCAAATTTCATTAAACATTTTCTCCCTTTCACTTTCCTCATTCTTCTTATTTCTCTTTGTCCAATTTCTTTTAATTTTGTCATTGATTTTGCATGCTCCCCATAAACCTAATAAACAGGCCAGAACAATTAATAGACCACCTAATAAGTTTGCAAGTACCCCATTCCAAATATTGCTAAACCAGCTCCCTACTCTGGCAATTCCTTTTCCCACTTTCGCCCACACTCCAGGTTCCTTCAAATCTGCACTATCTTTAGTTAGGTTAGTAAGCATACCTCTAATCTTTTTACTATTGTCAGGTATATATGAGCAACAATGACGCTCGTTGAGCATCTTGCAGACTCCGCCGCTCTTTGCTAAAAGAATGTCTAAAGCAAGCCGATTTTGAAGAGTCATAGCTCTTTCCGCAGCAAGTTCAGTATCCATCAGGAGTATAGCCCCTGTAAAATTTGTCAGCATGTTATCCACAATAGTAGACAACTTCCGAATCTTTATGGAGTTTAAGATAACATCTACTGAAGGAATTATGGCTCCAAATATGTCTCCAACGACAGCAGCTGCTGTCTCTCGTTTTTGTCTAGCATGTTGTAATTCAGACGTTTTAGGTATTTGCTTTAAGTCATCAATCTGGTAAATCTTTGGGAAAACTATTCCCAATACCATCCCTTAGGGAGACGGTAATAAGCATTAAGTCCACAAATATAATAGATCCCAGGGATCACTGGATCCTTTCCATTTAACATGAATGTCCACTTACTCTGAAACAAAAACACATGCCTGCATTCACTCGTTCCCACAAATAAAGTGTTATGTTCAGATTTCGGCCTATATATACAAAGCCTTCCTACATGTAATGCATCTATAGCTAGTTTGCCTTGCGTCTTTATTGCAGTATAAGCGTAATCATTTGCATATGTGCGTTTCTCTAACCCCTTTTCTAGTCGCTCTTTCAAAGCTTTGCGTCTATCATCAGTGTGATCTAAGAAGCTTTTCTCTACAGGTGTCAGTAAGCAAGTTAGATTATTGCGGTGTGCATAAGCTGTCCCAAATGTAAGCATTGGTTCAAAGAAACCTCTAACTAATTTTATACTATGCTCCTTAGCTAACTTGTTCAGAAACTCAATCACAGGTACAAAAGAAAATACTACATCCAAATTTGAATAAAATTATTGCACATGCTCTTGATTATAGAATCGTGTTAGTAGCAAACTACAACTTATCCCGTAAGTTAGTGGCAAGCTATGATAGGTGACCTTTTCTTGTACTGATGAAGGAATCTTTGTGCACACATAACAGTTTTTCGCATCCATTGTTTCAACATACTCATTCAGCAAGCAATAGAAGACATTAGTGGAAAGTTCCCCTTTTGAGTTAGTTCCCTCATGCAAGTGTCTTGCATCCTGCTCAAACTTTTCCCACGGTGTTAATGTTGCAGTTTTGGGTTTTGAAGCATTGTAATCGCTTTCTTATCCAACCACGGCATTCCCACAATCACACCTACAATTATTATTGCACACACAATACCTAATATAAGACTCAACCAACCACACACCTTACCCTTTTTTGTTACTACCTCTATTATAAACCATGTTTGTAAAGAATCAGACAGCAGAACAACAATCAACCTGAGGATGATATAAAAAAATCTCTTTTTTTATTTCTTGATTCAAAAGTCTCTTTCTCTCTGCATGTATTTACAGCGTTTCACTCACTCCAAGACCCCTTTTGTCAATCAGGTTAGCAGCTTGTTATAATCGGGTTTTCAAAGTCAATTCAGGTTATCAGTGTCACATTCGGTAATTTATAAGTCTCTTTCTTAGTTTTTCAGCTTTCTATTTTCCTTTTTTAAATTTCAGTTTTAACACAGTCTCTTTCTCTGATTTATTTCAGGTACTGTAATATTGGCCTGGTACTTCTCGATCAAAACAGAACGCTAAGAATTCTTGTTGCCATTCAGATGTTGTTGCATATGCCCATTCGGGGCCTGCGTACCTTCTGTTTGCGGTTCTTTTCCTTTTCAATCTGCGTTCGCCTTGCAATTCTCCTTCACTTAGATCCTCTATTATGGATGTAACAGTTTCTTCTGTTATTATTTCACCTGGTACGGCCCTTTCTTTCGCAGCCTGCTTCTCTGGCCAGTTATCTCCCTTATGTGTATTTTTCCTGCTTGTCCTTTCAGGACGCTGAACAGCACCCTCCTCTTGTGCTATGGTGTTTTCTCTTGATGGACCTGCAACTGGCTCAGGGGATGCCGGTGTGCTTTGATCTCTCTCTACTATTTCCCCTTCTTCTTCTTCTGGATCTGTAACGGGTTCAAGCTCTAACCCGTATCCGTCTGCTTCTGGGAGAACCTCTCCTTGATTCAGTTCTTCTGCTGCCTCTACTGAGATAGGCACATTGTCACCTGTCTCGAACTCGTTCACTGTTTGAGGGACCAGGCTGTTCTCAGTGGGCTCTCCTACAGTCTCAGTTTCCCTTTGGCTATTTTCAGGCCCTGAGACTTCCTTCTCTGTAACTGTTTTGTCGGAAACTTCAAGTTCCTCATCAGTTGGACACCTTACCTTCTTTGTGTGACTGGCATGTATCCAGTTTGGAACGCCTGCACATTTCACAGCAGTCGTTGTTGTCAGTATCACTTGATATGGCCCCTTCCAGCGCGGTTCCAAACACGACTTTCGTACATGCTTCTTGACAACCACCCAGTCACCGGCTTGCAGGGTGTGACCTGGATCACTGATCAGTGGCAATGTGTTGGCCTCCACCTAGTGGGAAAAAGAACGAACCCCATCAGCCAAACCTTTGCAGTAGTCCAACACCATATCATCTGTGATATTCACAAGAGCATTTGCAGGTACTGAGGGCAGCCTCATAGCTCTGCTAATAAGGATCTCATGGGGTGATAGTCCTGTCTTCTTATCAGGAGTATTCCTCATTGACATCAGCACTAAGGGCAATGCATCTGGCCATTTCATATTGGTAGCTGCGCACATTTTTGCCATTCTCAACTTCAGGGTCCCATTCATCTGTTCCACTAATCCTGATGCTTCAGGGCGGTAACTTCAATGCAGCTTCTGTTCGATGTCTAACGCAGCACACAAAAGTTTAATCACCTCATGGTCGAAGTGTCTGCCCCTATCTGATTCTATAGAGACCGGAAACCCGAACCTGGGTATTAGTTCCCTAAGCATCAGTTTTGCGACTGTGAGACTGTAATTTCTCCGTGTGGGGTAAGCTTCAATCCAACGGCTAAAGACACACACAATCACCAACACGTACTTCAATCCTCCACAAACAGGCATTTCAATGAAATCCATTTGCATCTTGCTAAATGGACCGCCAACTCTCCCTATGTGGCTCAGAGTTCCTACAGTCCCTTTTCCGGCATTCTCTGTTGACAGATGATGCACCTGTGACAAGTAACCTCTGCGGCATGTCTGAATTTTGGGTTAAACCAGTCAATCTTGAATGACCTGATCATTGCATCTCTCCCAAGATGTGCCTGTCCATGATAAAGCCTTGCAAATTGCGACAGAAGACTATTTGGCAAAAACAATTTTCCCTCCTCTGAGACTCATAAATCATCAGTCCTTTGTACACATTGCATTCTCTGCCAGGAGCGTTTCTCCTCTTTGCTAGCACGACCCTGTAGTGTTTTTAGCTCATCTAGTGTATCAACCACCCTAAATGCAAGGTTCAAACGTGTCATTTTCAGTTTGCAGTAACAATTCCCACTGATCCTTAAACGATATAAAGTTCAAAGCACAAAACCTTTCTACTTGATCTGCATAGCCGTTTCCCATGGATACGAAGTCTTGTGACTTAACATTTCACTACAGCAATTTCAAGAGGTAACTGAATCGCATGTAACAAATCCGTAATTTGTTCACCATTTTTCACAGGAGAACCAGAAGAGGTCATGAAACCTCTCTGTGACCACAATTGGCCAAGATCATGTACAATTCCAAATCCGTATCTGCTGTCAGTATAGATAGTGACTTTCAGATTTTCAGCTGCGTGGCATGCCTTAGTAAGGGCAATTAACTCTGCCACATGTGCGGAATACACTCTCTCGAGCCAGGAAGCTTCAATGATACCAGCTATGGTACACACAGCATAACCAGCTCTCAGCATTCCGACTGAGTCTCTCAAACAGGATCCATCAACAAACATAATGCAGTCATTTTCTTTTAACTGTGTATCTTGAATATCAGGTCGGGGCTTGGTACATAGTTCTGTTACCTCAAGACAATCATGCTCCACTTCCTCTTCATTATTAATCTCGGTACTCTCAACAGGAAGTAGAGTTGCCGGGTTTAATACAGTACATCGCTTCAGTGAGACATTGGGCGACCCCAAAATGATTGTCTCATATCGGGTAAGTCGGGCATTTGTCATGTGCTGGGTTTTAGTTTGAGTCAACAAAATTTCAACTGAATGTGGAACCATTACTGTCAAGGGATGTCCCATCACTATGCCTTCACACTGCGTGAGGCTTTGACCAACTGCTGCAACTGCGCGCAAACAACCTGGTAAGGCTGCTGCGATGGGGTCCAAGGTACCTGAAAAATATGCTACAGGGCGGTTTGCACCTCCATGGACCTGTGTCAAGACAGACAAAGAACAAGCATCACGTTCATGACAAAACAGTAGAAAAGGTTTTTTGTAATCAGGCATACCCAAAGCTGGCGCCCTGCACATGCATTCTCTCAATTCCATGAATGACTCAAGCTCTTCTTTGGATAGGGTTATGGTATACGGTTCATCCTTAATCTCTTTGCCTGTTAGCTTTATCAGTGGTTTTGAGATAATTGAGACGTTGGGTATCTACTGACGACAGTAGCCCACCATTCCCCAAAACATCCTGACATCCCTCTTTGTTGTCGGGGGGTTCATTTGCAGAATAGCTATCACCCTTTCCTTTGATATTCTCCTGGACCCTCTCTCAATCAAGTGTCCTAAGTATTTCACCTCTTTCGGACAGTACTGCAGCTTCTTTGGCGACACTTTATGTCCGTTCTTTCCCAAATGATTCAGTAAGGCAATTGTGTCATACTTACAATCATCTTTTGTCCTGGACGCAATCAGCAAGTCGTCAATGTACTGTACTAGAGTCGAATTGAAAGGCAGTACTAAGGATTCTAAGTCCTTTTTCAATATCTGATTGAAGATGGACGGTGACTCGGAAAACCCTTGAAGAATTCTGCACCAACTGTACACCTTGTCCAGGAATTTGAAACTGAATAAAAACTGGCTGTCCTCATGAAGAGGCACCGAAAAGAAAGCTTGTGACAAGTCTACAACAGTGAACCATTCAACATCACATGGAACCTGAAACATGATCACTGCTGGATTTGGCACTATGGTGCAACATTTTACCACAATCTCATTTATTTTCCTCAAGTCCTGCACAATTCGAACCTTCCCACAAGGCTTTTTCAGACCCATTATCGGTGAATTACATGGGCTGCTCAATACTTCCTTCAGGACTCCCTGTTTTACAAAGTCTGCAATTATTTGCGACACCTGAATAAGGACATCTTGTGCCATGTGGTACTGCGGCACCTGGGGAAACACTGCATTTGTTTTTACTTGTACTTTAACTGGTTCCACTCCTTTTATCAGTCCCACTTCCTTTCCTGTCAAATCCCACACCTTTTCCGTCACCGTTCCCTGTAACTCGACTGATAAGTCAGTTACTGTAAGCATTGGGAAAAAGGTTATCAAAGGGTAATCTTCATTCGCTGTTTCTGTTTCTAACTCTGAGAACTGACCGTCATCCCCTTCATCATCACTGTTTGTCTGCACCTCAATTCCATCATTGGAACAGGTAATCGAACATTTTGTTTTGCATAGTAAGGGCCAGATGTAGGAAGGTTCCCTTTTGCGAGTTGCAAATTGCGAGTCCCAGCGACTCGCAATTTGCAACTCGCAATAGGGAATGCAGAAAGGTGTCTCTGACACCTTCTGCGACTCGCTATGGGGTCGCAAAGACCCACCTCATAAATATTTATGAGGTGGGTCGCAGTTTGCGACCCCATAGCGAGTCTAGGCACTCACGGGGATGGTGGCCTGCTGGAGACAGCAGACCACCATGTCCGTGACTGCTTTTCAATAAAGCGTTTTTTTTTTTTTCTCTTTGCAGCCCGTTTTCCTTAAAGGAAAACGAGCTTCAAATAGAAAAAATACAGAAACCTTTTTGTTTCGTTTTTTTCAGAGTAGGCAGTGGTCCATAGGACCACTGCCTGCTCTGAAAAAATAATTTTGTGAGCATTCACAAAGGGGAAGGGGTCGTTTGCGAATGAATTACCATCCACTTCAAGTGGATGGTAACTGCGAGTTGATTTGCGACCGCTTTCGCGGTCACAAATCAACCCTACGTCGCGGTGCGACTCGCAAATAGGAAGGGAACACCCCTTCCTATTTGCGAGTCTGAAACACATTTTGCGAGTCGGTACCGGCATTTTTCGCCGTTTGTGAGGCGCAAAAGGCTACGTACATCTGGCCCCTAAGTCTCTTCCCAGTAGGGACACAGGACTTGAATCACAGACTACAAACTTATGCAATCCCTGGAAGTTGCCAATCTCAACTTGCACCGGATCTGTAATTGGATTTGTCAAGTACTGGTTTGCTACTCCGACCACTCTTATGGTACGCCCTGAGAGTGGTAAGTTTGGAACCTCTGCACTTCTGACTGTAGAGCGTGTAGCTCCGGTATCAACTAAGAATGAAACCTTGTGTCCCATTACTTTTCCCTCTACATAGGGTCCCCTCTGATCTACTTCTAGGGTCGCTGCAAGCCTGCACTCTTCACTGTCTGAACTGTCATCCGACCATTCCTCATTCATTCCATCTTCACCACGCAATGCTGTACTGTATTATTTTGGCACATAACTTGACCTGTGACCTGCTGAGGAAGCATCACCTGTTGCTGTCCCATTGGAGCTAATGGTAGTTGCATTTGCTGTCTAGATACCATGGCAACCTGCTGTTGTACTTGCTGCATTGGCGCTGGTTGAACACGCTGCATTTGCATTTGCTGCATGGGCTGTACCACTTTGTAGGAGGCTGGACTGGCTTGTAGTGAGTACCAAGGAGTACTTGCACCTTGCACCAGGCCCAGTTATCCCTTATTAGTGTATAGGGTGTCTAGCAGCTTAGGCTGATAGATAATGGTAGCTTAGCAAAGCAGCTCAGGCTGAACTAGGAGACGTGTGAAGCTACTACAGTACCACTTAGTGTCATATGCACAATATCATAAGAAAACACAATACACAGTTATACTAAAAATAAAGGTACTTTATTTTTATGACAATATGCCAAAGTATCTTAGAGTGTACCCTCAGTGAGAGGATAGGAAATATACACAAGATATATATACACAATAGCAAAAATATGCAGTATAGTCTTAGAAAACAGTGCAAACAATGGATAGTTACAATAGGATGCAATGGGGAAACATAGGGATAGGGGCAACACAAACCATATACTCCAGAAGTGGAATGCGAACCACGAATGGACCCCAAACCTATGTGACCTTGTAGAGGGTCGCTGGGACTATTAGAAAATAGTGAGAGTTAGAAAAATAACCCTCCCCAAGACCCTGAAAAGTGAGTGCAAAGTGCACTAAAGTTCCCCTAAGGACAAAATAGTCGTGTTAGAGGGAAAATGCAAGGAAAACACAAATCAGCAATGCAACAACGATGGATTCCTGACTGAGAGTACCTGTGGAACAAGGGGACCAAGTCCAAAAGTCACAAGCAGCTCGGAGATGGGCAGATGCCCAAGAAATGCCAGCGGTTGGTGCAAAGAAGCTCTTACTAGGCTGAAGAACTGTGAATACTGCAGGAACGACAAGGGCTAGAGACTTCCCCTTTGGAGGATGGATCCCCCACGCCTTGGAGAGTCGTGCAGAAGTGTTTTCCCGCCGGATGGACGCCAACAAGCCTTGCCACACGCAAATCGTGCGTTTGGCGTTTTTGGACGCTGCTGGGGCCCATGAGGGATCAGGAGGTCGCAAATTGGACCTGCAGAGAGAGGGGACGTCGAGCAAGACAAAGAGCCCTCACTGAAGCAGGTAGCACCCGGAGAAGTGCCAGAAACAGCCACTACGAGGATGCGTGAAACGGTGCTCGCCGAAGTTGCACAAAGGAGTCCCACGTCGCCGGAGACCAACTTAGAAAGTCGTGCAATGCAGGTTAGAGTGCCGTGGACCCAGGCTTGGCTGTGCACGAAGGATTTCCGCCGGAAGTGCACAGGGGCCGGAGTAGCTTGCAAAGTCGCGGTTCCCAGCAATGCAGCCCAGCGAGGTGAGGCAAGGACTTACCTCCACCAAACTTGGGCTGAAGAGTCACTAGACTGTGGGGGTCACTTGGACGGTGTCGCTGGATTCGAGGGACCTCGCTCGTCGTGCTGAGAGGAGACCCAAGGGACCGGAGATGCAGCTTTTTGGTGCCTGCGGTTGCAGGGGGAAGATTCCGTCGACCCACGGGAGATTTCTTCGGAGCTTCTGGTGCAGAGAGGAGGCAGACTACCCCCACAGCATGCACAAGCAGGAAAACAGTCGAGAAGGCGGCAGGATCAGCGTTACAGAGTTGCAGTAGTCGTCTTTGCTACTATGTTGCAGGTTTGCAGGCTTCCAGCGCGGTCAGCGGTCGATTCCTTATCAGAAGGTGAAGAGGGAGATGCAGAGGAACTCGGCTGAGCTCGTGCATTCGTTATCTAAAGTTTCCCCAGAGACAGAGACCCTAAATAGCCAGAAAAGAGGGTTTGGCTACCTAGGAGAGAGGAAAGGCTACTAACACCTGAAGGAGCCTATCACAAGGAGTCTCTGACGTCACCTGGTGGCACTGGCCACTCAGAGCAGTCCAGTGTGCCAGCAGCACCTCTGTTTCCAAGATGGCAGAGGTCTGGAGCACACTGGAGGAGCTCTGGACACCTCCCAGGGGAGGTGCAGGTCAGGGG
The DNA here is from genome assembly GCF_031143425.1 of Pleurodeles waltl. Classification (NCBI taxonomy): domain Eukaryota; kingdom Metazoa; phylum Chordata; class Amphibia; order Caudata; family Salamandridae; genus Pleurodeles; species Pleurodeles waltl. The sequence goes on from NC_090436.1 coordinate 894,476,972, forward strand.
AGTGGTCACTCCCCTTTCCTTTGTCCAGTTTCGCGCCAGAGCAGGGGCTAAGGGGTCCCTGAACCGGTGTAGACTGGCTTATGCAGAATTGGGCACATCTGTGCCCAACAAAGCATTTCCAGAGGCTGGGGGAGGCTACTCCTCCCCTGCCTTCACACCATTTTCCAAAGGGAGAGGGTGTCACACCCTCTCTCAGAGGAAGTTCTTTGTTCTGCCATCCTGGGCCAGGCCTGGCTGGACCCCAGGAGGGCAGCTGCCTGTCTGAGGGGTTGGCAGCAGCAGCAGCTGCAGAGAAACCCCAGGAAGGGCAGTATGGCAGTACCAGGGTCTGTGCTACAGACCACTGGGATCATGGAATTGTACCAACAATGCCAGGATGGCATAGAGGGGGCAATTCCATGATCATAGACATGTTACATGGCCATATTCGGAGTTACCATGGTGAAGCCACATATAGGTAGTGACCTATATGTAGTGCACGCGTGTAATGGTGTCCCCGCACTCACAAAGTTCAGTGAATTGGCTCTGAACAATGTGGGGGCACCTTGGCTAGTGCCAGGGTGCCCTCACACTAAGTAACTTTGCACCTAACCTTTACCAGGTAAAGGTTAGACATATAGGTGACTTATAAGTTACTTAAGTGCAGTGTAAAATGGCTGTGAAATAACATGGACGTTATTTCACTCAGGCTGCAGTGGCAGGCCTGTGTAAGATTTGTCAGAGCTCCCTATGGGTGGCAAAAGAAATGCTGCAGCCCATAGGGATCTCCTGGAACCCCAATACCCTGGGTACCTCAGTACCATATACTAGGGAATTATAAGGGTGTTCCAGTAAGCCAATGTAAATTGGTAAAAGTGGTCACTAGCCTGTCAGTGACAATTTGGAAAGAAATGAGAGAGCATAACCACTGAGGTTCTGATTAGCAGAGCCTCAGTGAGACAGTTAGTCACTACACAGGTAACACATTCAGGCACACTTATGAGCACTGGGGCCCTGGGTTACCAGGGTCCCAGTGACACATACAACTAAAACAACCTATATACAGTGAAAAATGGGGGTAACATGCCAGGCAAGATGGTACTTTCCTACACAACCCCCCCCCAAACGAAGGACAATAAGACTAGCCATTACCTGATGAGTCTTCATTGTCTAAGTGGAAATATCTGGAGAGTCCATCTGCATTGGAGTGGCTACTCCCAGGTCTATGTTCCACTGTATAGTCCATTCCCTGTAGGGATATGGACCACCTCAACAATTTAGGATTTTCACCTTTCATTTGTTTTAGCCAAAGTAGAGGTTTGTGGTCTGTCTGAACAATGAAGTGAGTGCCAAACAGGTATGGCCTCAACTTCTTCAGAGCCCAGACCACAGCAAAGGCCTCCCTCTCAATGGCAGACCAACGCTTTTCTCTAGGGGTCAACCTTCTACTAATAAAAGCAACAGGTTGATCCTGGCCCTCAGAATTAAGTTGTGATAGGACTGCCCCTACTCCTAATTCAGATGCATCAGTTTGGACATAGAATTTTTTAGAGTAACAAGGGCTTTTCAGGACAGGTGCAGAGCACATGGCCTGCTTCAGCTCCTCAAAAGCTTTCTGACAGTTTGCTGTCCATAATACCTTTTTAGGCATTTTCTTGGATGTGAGGTCATTAAGAGGGGCTGCAATGGAGCCATAGTTCTTAATGAACCTCCTGTAATACCCAGTGAGGCCTAGGAAGGCTCTCACCTGAGTCTGAGTGGTAGGGGGAACCCAATCAATAATAGTTTGGATTTTCCCCTGAAGTGGTGCAATCTGTTCCCCACCAACAAGGTGTCCCAGATAAACCACCTTACCCTGCCCTATCTGGCACTTTGAAGCCTTGATAGTGAGGCCTGCCTTTTGCAGGGCCTCCAAAACTTTCCAAAGGTGGACCAGGTGATCATCCCAGCTGGAGCTAAAGACAGCTATATCATCCAAATATGCTGCACTGAAAGCTTCCAGCCCTTGCAGGACTGTGTTCACCAACCTCTGAAAAGTGGCAGGTGCATTTTTCAAACCAAAAGGCATTACAGTAAACTGGTAATGTCCTCCAATGGTAGAAAATGCAGTTTTAGGTTTAGCATCTTCTGACATTTTGATCTGCCAATACCCTGCAGTCAAATCAAAAGTGCTTAGATACTTGGCAGATGCCAGTGTATCTATTAGCTCATCTGCCCTGGGTATAGGGTGAGCATCTGTTTTGGTTACCAAGTTGAGACCTCTATAGTCTACACAAAACCTCATTTCCTTCTTTCCATCTTTAGAATTGGGTTTTGGTACCAGTACCACAGGAGAAGCCCATGGACTGTCAGAGTGCTCAACCACTCCTAGTTCCAACATTTTCTGAACCTCTTGCTTTATGCAGTCCCTGACATGGTCAGGCTGCCTATAGATCTTACTTTTGACAGGTAAACTGTCTCCAGTATCTATAGTGTGCTCACACCAAGAAGTGGTGCCTGGCACAATGGAGAAGAGTTCTGAAAATTGTCCTAGGAGATTTATGCAATTATCTTTCTGCTCAGCAGTAAGACAATCAGCCAAAACTACACCTTCCACAAGAGCATCTTGTTCTGTGGAAGAGAAGAGATCAGGTAGAGGATCACTGTCTTCTTCCTGTCCCTCATCTGTTGCCATGAGCAGGGTGAGATCAGCCCTGTCATAGTAGGGTTTCAGGCGGTTGACATGGAGCACCCTAAGGGGACTCCTGGCAGTGCCTAAGTCAACCAAGTAGGTGACTTCACCCTTCTTTTCAACAATTGTGTGGGGTCCACTCCATTTATCTTGGAGTGCTCTTGGGGCCACAGGCTCCAAGACCCACACTTTCTGCCCTGGTTGGTACTGAACCAAAACAGCCTTCTGATCATGCCATTGCTTCTGGAGCTCTTGGCTGGCCTGAAGGTTTTTACTGGCCTTTTTCATGTACTCAGCCATCCTTGATCTGAGGCCAAGTACATAATCCACAATATCCTGCTTAGGAGCTTTTAAAGGTTGTTCCCAACCCTCCTTTACAAGTGTGAGTGGACCCCTCACAGGGTGTCCAAAAAGAAGTTCAAAGGGGCTGAAGCCCACTCCTTTCTGGGGTACCTCCCTGTAGGCAAAAAGGAGGCATGGTAGAAGGATATCCCATCTCCTGCGGAGTTTTTCAGGGAGTCCCATAATCAAGCCTTTGAGAGTTTTATTAAATCTCTCCACCAGTCCATTTGTTTGTGGATGATAGGGTGTTGTGAACTTGTAAGTTACACCACACTCCTTCCACATGGCCTTTAAGTATGCAGACATGAAATTGCTTCCCCTGTCTGATACTACTTCCTTTGGGAAGCCCACCCTGGAAAATATTCCCAGGAGGGCCTTTGCCACTGCAGGAGCTGTAGTGGTCCTTAAAGGAATAGCTTCAGGATATCTTGTGGCATGGTCCACTACCACTAAGATAAACCTATTGCCTGAAGCAGTAGGAGGGTCAAGGGGGCCAACTATGTCAACCCCTACCCTTTCAAAGGGAACCCCAACCACAGGCAGTGGGATAAGGGGTGCCTTTGGAGTGCCACCTGTCTTGCCACTGGCTTGACAGGTTTCACAGGACTTACAAAATTCTTTTGTGTCCTCAGACATCCTAGGCCAATGAAACAGTGGTACCAATCTGTCCCAAGTTTTCATTTGACCCAGGTGCCCAGCTAAGGGAATGTCATGTGCCAGTGTTAGGAGGAACTTTCTGTACTCCTGAGGAATCACTAATCTCCTGACAGCTCCAGGTTTAGGATCCCTATGCTCAGTGTACAAGAGGTTGTCCTCCCAGTAAACTCTGTGTGAGTCACTGACATCCCCATTAGCCTGTTTGACAGCTTGCTGTCTGAGACCCTCTAATGTGGGACAGGTTTGCTGTGCCACACTCAGCTCCTCTCTGGCAGGCCCCCCTTCACCCAAAAGCTCAGCAGTGTCTGCTTCCAGCTCCTCTGGTGTAGGTTCTGCACAGGGAGGGAATTCTTCTTCCTCAGAAGTAGAATCCACTGTAGAGGGAGGGATAGTAGGAAGTGGTTTGCTTCTACTAGCCCTAGCTTTAGGGAGCACTTGGTCCATTGTTCCAGGATCCAAGCTTCCCTGTCCTTTTTGCTTTTTGGCCTGAGCCCTTGTCAAAGCAAAAATATGCCCTGGGATGCCCAGCATTGCTGCATGGGCCTCCAACTCCACATCTGACCAAGCTGATGTCTCCAAATCGTTCCCTAATAGACAGTCTACAGGTAAATCTGAAGCTACCACAACTTTCTTTGGACCAGATACCCCCCCCCAGTTGAGATTTACAACAGCCATGGGGTGGCTTTGTGTTATGTTGTGAGCATCGGTTACTTGGTACTGGTGTCCAAGTATGTGTTGTTCAGGGTGCACCAGTTTCTCAATCACCATTGTGACACTGGCACCTGTGTCCCTGTAGGCCTGGACCTCAACACCATTTATTAGGGTTAGTTGCTTGTACTTCTCCAAGTTATGGGGGCAAGCAACCAAAGTGGCTAAGTCAATAGCCCCTTCAGAGACTAAAGTAGCCTCTGTGGTCTCCCTAATCAGACCAACCCCAACTAAATTACCAAAAGTGAGCCCAGCTACTCCCTTGGATTGGCTATTAGTAGGTTTGCTCCCACCACCACTGCTATTAGTAGGGACACTAGGTTTAGCAGTAGGGGTTGTAGTGGTAGGAGCTGTGGTGCCTTTCTTTGGACAACTGGGATCTGTTGTCCAATGGCCTTTTATTTTACATAAATAGCACCATGGTTTCTTTTCCTTGTTCTGATTAAAGGAGGATTTGGGCCCACCACCCCCACCAGAGTGTTTTTGTGGGCCTGATGAAGACTCATTTTTAGATTTGTCCCCACCCTTGTCAGAAGACTTACCATCCTTCTTTTTGTTGCCATCTTTGTCACCCCCTGTATGAACTTTTCTGTTCACTCTTGTTCTGACCCATTTGTCTGCCTTCTTTCCCAATTCTTGGGGAGAGGTCAGATCAGAGTCCACCAAGTACTGGTGCAACAAATCAGACACACAATTATTAAGAATATGCTCTCTCAGGATCAAGTTATACAGGCTGTCATAATCAGTAACTTTACTGCCATGTAACCACCCCTCCAAGGCCTTCACTGCCTGGTCAATGAAATCAACCCAGTCTTGTGAAGACTCCTTTTTGGTATCTCTGAACTTTATCCTGTACTGTTCAGTGGTTAAGCCATAACCATCCAGGAGTGCATTCTTAAGAACTTGGAAATTGTTAGCATCATTTTCTTTTACAGTAAGGAGCCTATCCCTACCTTTTCCAGTAAATGATAGCCATAGGATAGCAGCCCACTGCTTTTGAGGGACATCCTGTACAGCACAGGCCCTCTCAAGTGCAGCAAACCACTTGTTAATGTCATCCCCCTCCTTGTAAGGGGGAACTATCTTATGCAGATTCCTGGAATCATGCTCTTTTGCAGGATGACTATGGGGAATACTGCTGCTGCCACCATGGGTATCTAAACCCATCTTCTGTCTTTCCCTCTCTATTTCTAAAGACTGTCTATCCAAATCCAGCTGTTGCTTCTTGAGCTTCAGTCTGGTTTGCTCCACTCTCAATCTATTGAGCTCCCTTTCTAACAATCTGTCATCAGGGTGGGTGGGAGGGACATTTCTAGATACAGAGGTATGATGGGAATGAACAGAAGGAGACCTGTCCCTTACAGAGGGCACCCTAACAGCTTGGCTACCAGTATAATGTGAGAGCACACCATCAGTATGGTGTGATTCAACCTCTGTACCAACTATGCTAGACTGTCTAGTAATGGGCAGGCTGAGAAGTTTCTTTCCTGAACCTTTTCCTGGGGGAGTCCCTGGATCAGATTGAGAACCATTAGCTACTTTTTCTACAGATTGGGCACTTATGGCCTTATCCTGTACTCTAAGCATATTAATTAACAGTTCTAAGGAAGGATTCTTCCCTACACTCAAACCTCTCTCTATGCAGAGACTCCTTGCTCCTTTCCAGCTAAGGTGATCATATGCAAGTTTGGACAGTTCAACTTTTTGGCCTGTGCCAGACATTTTTAGAGAGAGTTAAAGTGATAGACAAAGAGAAAAAAGTTTTCAGAACTTTTTGGAAAGACAGAAAAAAACTTTTTAAACTTTTAAGAACTTTTTGAAAGTTTAGAAGTACTTTTCAGCACTTAGAAAAGAGTGAAAAGAGGAAATGCAAAACTTTTTGGCTATGTGTATATACACTGACCTTGTTTTGTATATTTTTCTCTTATGAAAAGTACAATGACAAGAGTGGTAAGTAGTCTCAAAGCACTTATCCCACCGCTGCACAACCAATGTAGGAGGCTGGACTGGCTTGTAGTGAGTACCAAGGAGTACTTGCACCTTGCACCAGGCCCAGTTATCCCTTATTAGTGTATAGGGTGTCTAGCAGCTTAGGCTGATAGATAATGGTAGCTTAGCAAAGCAGCTCAGGCTGAACTAGGAGACGTGTGAAGCTACTACAGTACCACTTAGTGTCATATGCACAATATCATAAGAAAACACAATACACAGTTATACTAAAAATAAAGGTACTTTATTTTTATGACAATATGCCAAAGTATCTTAGAGTGTACCCTCAGTGAGAGGATAGGAAATATACACAAGATATATATACACAATAGCAAAAATATGCAGTATAGTCTTAGAAAACAGTGCAAACAATGGATAGTTACAATATGATGCAATGGGGAAACATAGGGATAGGGGCAACACAAACCATATACTCCAGAAGTGGAATGCGAACCACAAATGGACCCCAAACCTATGTGACCTTGTAGAGGGTCGCTGGGACTATTAGAAAATAGTGAGAGTTAGAAAAATAACCCTCCCCAAGACCCTGAAAAGTGAGTGCAAAGTGCACTAAAGTTCCCCTAAGGACAAAATAGTCGTGTTAGAGGGAAAATGCAAGGAAAACACAAATCAGCAATGCAACAACGATGGATTCCTGACTGAGAGTACCTGTGGAACAAGGGGACCAAGTCCAAAAGTCACAAGCAGCTCGGAGATGGGCAGATGCCCAAGAAATGCCAGCGGTTGGTGCAAAGAAGCTCTTACTAGGCTGAAGAACTGTGAATACTGCAGGAACGACAAGGGCTAGAGACTTCCCCTTTGGAGGATGGATCCCCCACGCCTTGGAGAGTCGTGCAGAAGTGTTTTCCCGCCGGATGGACGCCAACAAGCCTTGCTACACGCAAATCGTGCGTTTGGCGTTTTTGGACGCTGCTGGGGCCCAGGAGGGACCAGGAGGTCGCAAATTGGACCTGCAGAGAGAGGGGACGTCGAGCAAGACAAAGAGCCCTCACTGAAGCAGGTAGCACCCGGAGAAGTGCCAGAAACAGGCACTACGAGGATGCGTGAAACGGTGCTCGCCGAAGTTGCACAAAGGAGTCCCACGTCGCCGGAGACCAACTTAGAAAGTCGTGCAATGCAGGTTAGAGTGCCGTGGACCCAGGCTTGGCTGTGCACGAAGGATTTCCGCCGGAAGTGCACAGGGGCCGGAGTAGCTTGCAAAGTCGCGGTTCCCAGCAATGCAGCCCAGCGAGGTGAGGCAAGGACTTACCTCCACCAAACTTGGGCTGAAGAGTCACTGGACTGTGGGGGTCACTTGGACGGTGTCGCTGGATTCGAGGGACCTCGCTCGTCGTGCTGAGAGGAGACCCAAGGGACCGGAGATGCAGCTTTTTGGTGCCTGCGGTTGCAGGGGGAAGATTCCGTCGACCCACGGGAGATTTCTTCGGAGCTTCTGGTGCAGAGAGGAGGCAGACTACCCCCACAGCATGCACAAGCAGGAAAACAGTCGAGAAGGCGGCAGGATCAGCGTTACAGAGTTGCAGTAGTCGTCTTTGCTACTATGTTGCAGGTTTGCAGGCTTCCAGCGCGGTCAGCGGTCGATTCCTTATCAGAAGGTGAAGAGGGAGATGCAGAGGAACTCGGCTGAGCTCGTGCATTCGTTATCTAAAGTTTCCCCAGAGACAGAGACCCTAAATAGCCAGAAAAGAGGGTTTGGCTACCTAGGAGAGAGGAAAGGCTACTAACACCTGAAGGAGCCTATCACAAGGAGTCTCTGACGTCACCTGGTGGCACTGGCCACTCAGAGCAGTCCAGTGTGCCAGCAGCACCTCTGTTTCCAAGATGGCAGAGGTCTGGAGCACACTGGAGGAGCTCTGGACACCTCCCAGGGGAGGTGCAGGTCAGGGGAGTGGTCACTCCCCTTTCCTTTGTCCAGTTTCGCGCCAGAGCAGGGGGTAAGGGGTCCCTGAACCGGTGTAGACTGGCTTATGCAGAATTGGGCACATCTGTGCCCAACAAAGCATTTCCAGAGGCTGGGGGAGGCTACTCCTCCCCTGCCTTCACACCATTTTCCAAAGGGAGAGGGTGTCACACCCTCTCTCAGAGGAAGTTCTTTGTTCTGCCATCCTGGGCCAGGCCTGGCTGGACCCCAGGAGGGCAGCTGCCTGTCTGAGGGGTTGGCAGCAGCAGCAGCTGCAGAGAAACCCCAGGAAGGGCAGTATGGCAGTACCAGGGTCTGTGCTACAGACCACTGGGATCATGGAATTGTACCAACAATGCCAGGATGGCATAGAGGGGGCAATTCCATGATCATAGACATGTTACATGGCCATATTCGGAGTTACCATGGTGAAGCCACATATAGGTAGTGACCTATATGTAGTGCACGCGTGTAATGGTGTCCCCGCACTCACAAAGTTCAGTGAATTGGCTCTGAACAATGTGGGGGCACCTTGGCTAGTGCCAGGGTGCCCTCACACTAAGTAACTTTGCACCTAACCTTTACCAGGTAAAGGTTAGACATATAGGTGACTTATAAGTTACTTAAGTGCAGTGTAAAATGGCTGTGAAATAACGTGGACGTTATTTCACTCAGGCTGCAGTGGCAGGCCTGTGTAAGATTTGTCAGAGCTCCCTATGGGTGGCAAAAGAAATGCTGCAGCCCATAGGGATCTCCTGGAACCCCAATACCCTGGGTACCTCAGTACCATATACTAGGGAATTATAAGGGTGTTCCAGTAAGCCAATGTAAATTGGTAAAAGTGGTCACTAGCCTGTCAGTGACAATTTGGAAAGAAATGAGAGAGCATAACCACTGAGGTTCTGATTAGCAGAGCCTCAGTGAGACAGTTAGTCACTACACAGGTAACACATTCAGGCACACTTATGAGCACTGGGGCCCTGGGTTACCAGGGTCCCAGTGACACATACAACTAAAACAACCTATATACAGTGAAAAATGGGGGTAACATGCCAGGCAAGATGGTACTTTCCTACACCCTTGCATCTGAACCATGTTATTTTGGAAGTTCGGATTTTGATTTCTCAATTTTGGACCTCTCATATTTTGTAATGTACCGACATTAGTGCTTTTTTGAACGACACCATCCTGCACCACATTTGGGCATTCCCGCTTCCAATGCCCGACACCCCCGTACACGTGACTTGGAGACATCTTTTTCATTTCTTGCGCATCATTTTGAATCACCACAGTGTTCAAGTCTGGACCGCGATTCACAAAACCTCGACCTCTCGGTTGTGCCTGAAACACACCATTCCCTTGGGGTTGCTGCTGTATCATCTGCTGAATTCCATTTCCCTGCATACCTGCCTGTGCTGCCCTTATCTGCATCACCATCACTTTTTCCTTCAGTTTTCTCTGCTTTAGCTCAATATCGTCACTACAGTATTTCGCATACTGCAATACCTCATCAATCGGCTTTGCTTGCCAACAGATCAAATGATTCTTAATCATCTGGCTAACCTCTGGTCTCAGCCCTTCAACAAATCTGAACACGAAATGGTTCATGTCTTTCGGCTCAATAGTTTCAGTACCACTGTAATGTTTGAATGCCTTCAACAATCTCTCATAGTAAGCATGTATCGATTCTTTAACCTCCGGTGAGGTCCGGTCGATTTTCTGCCAATCAGTCACTTTCGACGACACTTTCTGCTTCAAAAACTCAATTATTTTGTGATAATACTTCATCACCTCCTCAGAGGGTGCTCCGGTCACCTTATCCCTGGCCGGCTCCTGCGTCGGCCAGTCTACCCCTCTCTTGCACTCAAGCCATAAGTCGGGCGGAACAATGATCTCAAACAAGGTATTCAGGTCTTCCCAAAGACACTTCGCAAGCTTCACAAACCTATCTGTTTGCTGATACCACTCTATCGGCTTCTCCCTCAACCTGGGATAATCATTTGTGAAAGATAGGATGTCTCCCCTGGACCACGGTACATGAATTAGAACCCCACCAGCCGTTTCTCTCATGGGTAACATCTTCACTGATTCCGTATCTGGTGAAGTTTTAGCTTTACTTGATCCCGGACTGTCACTTTTCTCCTTGTCTCTTTTCTTTGCCCATCTGCCTTCCCACTTTTCTAAAGCTCCCCAGATTTGCGCACTTTGCAATATTTCCTTTAGATGCGCTTTCATTCCGGCAGACCTCATATGCTCGAAGTCTTTTGCATCAATGTCTAACCTGTAACTTCTTTTCAAATGTTTAGTATTCTCAATATCAATATTGTATTTGTCTGCCAGGTTCGCTAATTTCTGATGTACCTTACCTACTTCTTTAGTGATTTTAGGGCACAGATATCTCAATTCTGCTTCGGTGTATGACTCTAATCTGTTTACCCCGATTGTCCCTTCCACTAATTCAGCAGCTTCCACACCCAGTCCTACAAAGTTCAGGTACTCATCTCTCCCTAACCTTTCCTGGTTCCACTGCAGTTACTGTAGTCTTCTGTGAAGCATAGGTCTTCTCTAGCCACTCATTCATCTGTTGTACCATAAAACCTTGCAGTAAAATGTTCCCTGCATGCATCATTGGCGACTGTGAAGCATTCATACTTATTGTCTGTGGTGTTAGTACTCCTAGCCCTGCCTGTCTCATTGCCTCCAACGGTGCTTCAACCGGGTTAAGGTCTAACAAAAACCTTGGTCTTTCGACCGATTGCTCTCCTGGAACCATTAACTGGGGAGTTCCTATGGACCCTCCTCTTATTACATCTTGGGTCATTACTCCCTGATCACATATACCAGGCTTACCTTGTGCATACAATGGCACCGGTGGACCAACAGTAATTGGCAACAATATTGCAGCTGGTGTCTGACCTGGTCCCAAATCTCGTGGAGCAGCGACTCCAAAGGTCTGATTCTCTGAAGCCGGGGCAGGTATTAATGGAGGTCCTGCTGCTGGGTTATATCCCGGTATCAGTTGTGGCTGCGGCTGGGGCAGCAATTGTGGAGTCGACTCGATCTGCACTAACCTCGATTTTGTATATTTCGGGTCTGGCGGCACTATCAGATTTGTAGTAGTCTCTAGCACTGGGACGTCTGGATAGATTCTCTGTATCTGCGGTGGAGGTTGCAACTGTATCTGCATGTCTGGTGCAGTGGGTACACTGACACCATTCTGTATCGAACCCGTATCACTAGTCTGTGCTGTATCAGTAACTCCCCTCTCCTGCGTCTGGTTCCCAGGATCCGCACTAGTGCTCGGGACATTGTCGCTTACTGCATAAGGTGGCGGGTGATCATGTAATAAATGATTTAGAAATTCTTCGTTATCTGAATCATCTTCTTCTTCCCAAGATCTCTTAGTTTCTTTAGGCTTACTAGAGTCTTTGTCTGTTTTACAGGTGGCTTCCTTCCCCTGCGTTTCATCTCCCTTTTCATTCTTCTTTGGAACTTCTCTTGTCTATGTTTAAGAGCCATTAAATCCCAAATTGCTAAAGCCTCGTACTGAGCTGGCCTCGGAGGTGGCTTCTGTACACTTAACATCCACCTTAAATTCTCTAGAACTCTCGTATTGAACGTCCTGTGTTCCGGAAACGCCAAACATCCCTCCTTTTCTGTTAATTTGTGCCACTGTTTCATCCATAAACAAGGCGCAACACCTTTTTCCTCCATAACTATATAAGCTGGAGTACCCTCAGGCGGTGTAGGCTCCCCTTCACTCACCATAATGTATGCGTCTCCTTTCAGAGCGCTCTTAAAAGCTTTGATAAAGTTCATTTTTTGCGTCTTTTCTTTTGTTTGTGTTTAATCAAGAAGTGACTTTAATTCCCAGGACACTCTTCACCCACCTTTCTCTACCTATTGCCTCTTCACGGATGGCAGCCAATCCGTGCGCGACTCCTCTCGACAACTGACCTATCTCAGCGCGGCACCACTGACGTCACACTCACACACTGCAGCTGACAAAGTCTTTCAGCTCGTCCGCCCCTCACTGGATTCACACCAAACTAATGCGAAAATTACTGCGAGCACCTTAACAACAACACAAATTTGCCGGTTTACTACAGGAAGGGTAACACATTCACTTCAGAACTTTACAGAGATTTCACTTGAAGCCTCGGCCGCTACTCTCTCCTTCTCAGTTCCCGCATACGCAAGCAGAATTCAACCCGCAAATCCTACTCTCGACTTGTCAATGGTTTGCTCTAGTGCACTTTAGAACTTGCCAAATCTCCATCAAAGGTTTCATACGTACAATTTGACTCAAACTTGACTTGTCAACCACGCCCGATTGGCCTAATTAAACCACACAAATTACAACATAAATCCAAGTGTCTCCTACACTTGTCAATATACTCCGGAGTCTTAGACCACAACGGGTCCGTACATGAACAACCAACCATGTGGATAATTTTGAGCACAAAGCGCCACACCCATATGAAGTACGCCGACTTCCCTACTCTCATACTGCGGAGTACGCCCACTCCTACTAGAACAACATTACCTGGCCTAAATACACACAAACTTCACAAATCATCTGCAAAATGCATAAGCTGAGCAAGCGCAAATCCTACACCACACATACTAAAACGCCGAGAACATCCCCAACTCACTTAGGCAGGCTCCAATATCCCGGGAAAGTCATGGTGAATTTAGAAACACATCATACCTCCAATTTGCATTATCTCAGAAAAACAGTCTAAACAATAAGTCTCTGTCCTAGGGCCCCAAAGGGCCAAACCGTCGCTCTGCTACCAGAACTGGTAACGCGTCCCTTTATGATAATTTATTACACACCAGGACTCGTTTTAGGCCAATTAATCTTTTGACCCAGTTGAGAGAGACCTTAGGATGAGATAGCTAATCAATATGTCAATCAATACATCAATAATGTCATCAATATTTATCATAACAATACATTTCAAAGTCATTAATCAATTCAAAACTCTACCATGACCTTGCAGCCATGAATAACCACACCAGTTTAGTAGAATTTTGTAAGTTTTATTCCCTATTAATTACAAATCTAAGAGCAGATGCGTTAATCTCAAGACCAAGAAACATAATAGCATAGTCACGATATGGCAACTTTAGTAATATTTCATTAAGGCGAGAATCACAAACATCAGAACATAACACGGCGTAAACATAGAACAGTTTAGCAGAGTGTCAATAACGCGTCAGTTCAACAAAGCATAGATTCGGTCGTTTGTCTATTTGCGTCAGTTTAGAGAACACCTGCCCTAACCAGTGATTAGCATTAGCATGTTGGGCTTCATGCAAAACAATTTAGAACACCAATTTGGAAAAACATCTAACTATGGTCTCTGTCAAAGTAAGCAGTTGGTACCTAGAAAGGAAAAGCAAACAGACAAATCACAATTTTATTTTCATAGTTACCCTCCAAAGTTTAGTTCAGCGCACAGGCTCAGTCTTCGTCTTCAGGACATCAGTCAAATCGCCATCAGTCAGAACTCAGCTCCGGGGCAAAAGTGCACTTCCCTCATAAGGAGGTAAAGTGTAAAATGGACATATCTAAGGGCGAGGATGGTTTTAAGTAAACCAACAAATCACCAAACAGAGTGACAGAGTTTCTGGATAAAATCAATAGCATTCCCTAACCCACCTAAATGGCTCCCCGTGTCATGGGTTTTTATCCCTTTTTCGTTGTACATTCCCCCAAAATTCTATTGGACATTTGTTATACCCCACTATCGTTAACCTATCAGAAAACATATTAGGTCACCTAACTCTTCACCCCATATTATTTTACAAGTCTTTGATTGGTTCCCTTATTCGATGTCTTCAGAGGTGGCACGTCCGGTATGATTTCATCCTTCTGTAATTCTTTGCACATCTTTTGGTCAGTAGCTCCATTGTCTTCAGTGGTTTGAATGACCTTGTACATTACATTAATCTACACTGTTTCATTTTGTTTTAACATTATTCTACAAGCAATGAAAAATTTATGGGAACGGATCTAGCATGGTTACATTCGTCTTCTAGTTTGAAGAAAAAACAAAGGTTATGTCCTTTTGTGAGTCAGCACACTGCAAGATAGGAAAAATACATTTAATATGAGAGCCACGCAGCTAAGCTTCGACTCATGCTAACTTAAGGCCTATAAGGATTTCAGTACAAATTCAATAACATAATTATTGCTTAATTAGTATAATCTTGTCCAATATATTGATACAGAAACATCTTAATCACCATTATTAGTCCACGTATACATTGGCGGCCACTCCCCGTGGTCACATTTCAGGTGCACCTTTAAGCAAAATTACTATTGCAGTTTCTATTCAGCATTATCACACATTAATTCATAAACATTTCATGTTAATATAGATTATATAAGCTACGCTCTCTCACACCAATAACACAATCTAATCAGAACTTGAGAAAACATATGCCTGAATGCTTCAGCATAAGCCAACAAAGATGAATATAACAACATTAATAGCAGAGTTCAGCAATCATTTTGTCAATTATTTGTCACTGTCATTGTCACCCAAAGGAACCTTACCTAGCCCAGATTAGCATTAGCATGTGGGACTTCATGCGAAAACAATTCAGAACACAAATTTAGAAAACATCTAGGTAAAAGAAAACTATTCAAACAGCGCAGTTGGTACCTAGAAAGAAAGGCACAAAAGTTAACAGTCACATTGTCATAGCTACCTATCCACAGAATGGATCAGCAACAAAATCAGTCTTTGTCTTCAGGTCATCAATCAATCAGCAACGCGTCAGGCTCTCAAGAGCATGAGCCCAATGACAGAATCTTGAATCACGTCTTCTGACATCATCAGTTCACCCCTCACATCTGAAGTTTTAGCCCTCTGTCATGACTTTTTATTAGAGGTTTCCAGTCCATCCCCCTAATTCCTAATTGGTCCGTTAATCACCAGTTATTACCCTAACCAATAATGCTTATTTTACGAATCTATAAGTTATAAGATTACGCCATTCCCTGTTCGTTGATTGGTTCACTGTACGATGTCCTCATCATCCGGCTCATCAGGTATCGAAAATGTTGCATCTTGTTCTCCAGTCAGTGTCTCTATTTCTCGAGTCCTGGGAAAGTACATCTTGTCTGCTCTACACAACATATGTTGCGCTTTGATTCACTCATCTCCTGTTCGTCGGTACATTGCAAACAATTCTAGCTAAGCAGACTTTATTAACATGAGAAGTTCAGGGACAGTTCAATACATCAGCTTCTCTACAGTGCTAGTAATTTCAGCTTCTGCATGAGGCCTGGCAAAACTAGGCTACAACTTCGGCTAAGTTAGCTCTACAATATAATGCAAAACATACGTTACACATCTTAATATGACATATTACTACATTATTATTGTACGCTTTCAATATTTCACGCATTTTTAATCCTTTTAGTATAACTCGTGAATGATGGTAGCCACTCTTTGTGGGCACATTTTCAAATGTGCACATTAATCTTTCTACGTTTAATTTTTACTATAATTTTCTTGTTAATCAAAATGCATAGCACTCATTAATATTTCTAATTAACATATCTGCGTCAGCAATCCCTCCTCTAATTACTAAATATGTCATCACACCACCTTTACCATCATCATTTTCATAATTCAATTTCCTCAGTGTTTTGTCCCTTCTCAAATCTTCTCTATAGATTATTTACCTGTTTTGCTCTTCCCTCCTATGATTATTTTTTGATCTTCTCAATTTGATCTTTTGACATAATCTACAAGAACCCCATAGGGCCAGATGTAGTAAACTCCAATTTTGCGACTTGCAAATTGCGAGTATGACCGACTCGCAATTTGCAACTGGCAAAATTGGATGCAGAAAGGTTTCTCAGACACCTTCTGCGACTCCCTATGGGGTCGCAAAGACCCACCTCATCAATATTCATGAGGTGGGTCGCATTTTGCGACCCCATAGCGAGTCCCTGCAATCACAGGGATGGTGGCCTGCTGTAGTCAACAAAGACAATTTGGTCAGTTTCTTCCAATCGTATATCACTGATATCTGGTCTTGATTTTGTGCACAGCTCAGTTACCTCGAGACAATCATGCTCAATGTCTTCCTCTTTTTCAATCTCAACAATATCACTCGGTAGTAATGTTGCCGGGTTCAGCACTGTACATCTTTTCAACGTTATATTTGGAGCACCTAGAATGCTTGTCTCTTTTTCAGTCTCAACAATATCACACGGTAGTAATGTTGCCGGGTTCAGCACTGTACATATTTTCAATGTTACATTTGGAGCACCTAAAATGCTCGTCTCATACCTTGTCAATCTGGCACCAGTCAAATACTGTGTTTTCGTCCTTGTTAGTAAGATCTCAACAGAGCGAGGAACCATTACCGTTAGAGGTTATCCCATCACTACTCCCTCACATTGAGAAAGGCTTTGAAAAACGGTGGCATCGGCGCGCAAACAACCTGGTAAGGCTGCTGCAACTGGGTCCAAGGTAGCTGAAAAATAGGCTACTGGCCGATAAGTACCTCCATGGACCTGTGTCAAGACAGACAAAGAACAAGCATCACGTTCATGACAAAACAATATGAATGGCTTCGTGTAATCAGGCATTCCCAACGCTGGAGCTCTGCACAAATTCTCTCTCAGCTCAGTAAATGCTTTCATCTGGTCCTGAGGTAGTGTAATGGGATCTGTAACCTCCTTATGTGTCAGCTGCCACGATGGTTTAGTAATCTCAGCAAAATTTGGAATCCACTGATGACAATAGCCCAACATTCCCAGAAACATTCTGACATCTCTCTGTGAAGTCGGTGGACTTCTCTGCTATATCATTGTAATCCTTTCTGTGGAATTTCTCCTTGACCCTTTCTCTTGGTGTCCCGGGTATTTCACTAATTTCTGACAATACTGCAATTTCAAATGTGACACTTTATGTCCAAATTTTCCCAATTGATTCAACAGGGCAATCGAGTCGCATTTACACTCATCCCTTGTCTTGGACGCAATCAGCAAGTCCTCAATGTACTGCACTTGAGTCGATTGGTACGGTAGTACCAATGAAGGCATGTTCTTTTTGAAGATCTGATTGAACAGAGACGGTGACTCTGTGTACCATTGAGGAAGCCTGCACAAGCTGTAGACTCTGTCTAAGAATTTGAAACTAAAAAGAAACTGACTATCCTCATGAAGAGGCACAGAAAAGAAAGCTTCTGACAAATCAGCCACTGTGAACCACTCAGCATCGCATGGAATCTGAAACAGTATTACTGCTGGGTTCGGCACTACAGGACAACACTTGACCACCATGTCTTTCACTTTTCGCAAGTCCTGCACAATGTGCACTTTCCCACACAGTTTTTTTAAGCCCATTATCGGTGAATTACATGGACTGCTCAACACTTCTTTCAAAACCCCTTGTTTTAGAAAGTCTCCAATTATCTGTGCCACTTTCATCAAAACATCCTGTGCCATATTATACTGTGGAAGCTGCGGAAACATACATTCGGCTTCAAAGTGATCTTAATCGGCTCCACTCCCTTGATTAAACACACTTCTTTACCTGTCAGGTCCCACACATTTTCCTGTACTGTTCCCTGTAAATCTGCATGCAATTCTTTCACAGTAAACATCGGGAAAAACTCAATCAACGGGAATTCTTCATTAATGTTTTCATTCTCAGTTTCAGGAGTTTGTTCTTCTTCATCATCACTATTTGTCTGAACCTCTATTCCAGCAGTTGAACAATTGATCGAACATCTGGTTTTGCACAATAAGTCCCTTCCCAGTAGGGATGCTGGACTAAAGTCACAAACTACAAACTTATGCAGTCCCTGGAAGTTGCCAATTTCAACCTGTACTGGATCTGTGCCTGGGATCTTGGCGGGGACCACCGGCCGGCCGGACAGACAGTTGTGCCGCCCATACATTACAGCGGGCCCAGTCGGTGGCTAAATTGGGCTGCGGGCCCCCGCGGAGGCACGGGTCTGCCCCGACTCTTCGACTGTGGCCTTATTCTGTGCTCCACTGAACTGCGGACTGCCTAATTGGGCTGCTGATGCCCTTAGGTTGCGGAGACCCCTGTGAGACTCAAGACTATAAGTGGTATAGTAGGAGCTTTGCATGTCTCCTAGTTCAGCGGAGTAAGCATCATCTGTTGCTGTTCCATCGGGGCTTGAGGTATCCGCATTTGCTGTCTAGGTACCATAGGAACCTGCTGCTGCATTGGTTACAACTGTGTCACTTGTGCACGAGGCATTTGCACCTGCTGCATGGGTTGAAAATTCTGCACTTGATTCTGAAAATTTGGATTAAGTCCTCTCATTCTAGGGACCTTCACAGTTTGAAATGTATTGACATCACCACTTTGCTGAACAACACCATCCTGTACCGTCAACGACCACTCCCGCTTCCAGTGTCCCACTTTTCCGCAAAGATGACACAGTAACATCTTTTTCATCCCTTGCACATCATTCTGAACCACTACAGAACTCAAATCCGGAACACGATTCATATTGGCTCAACGACCCCTACTTCTCACCTGAGTTTGGAACGTGACAGTTCCCTGCTTTTGCGGCATCTGTTGCACTAAAGCTCCCTGCACTACTTTTTGAGCTGCCATGATTTGCATCACCATTGCCTTCTCTTTCAACTTTTTCTGCTTCATCTCAATCTCATCTCTACAGTATTTTGCACACTGCAATACCTCATCATTCGGCTTCCCTTGCCAACAAATCAAATTACTTTTAGTCATCTGACCTATTTCAGGTCTTAATCCTTCCACGTCTTTACCACTGTACTCCTTGAATGCTTTCAGCAATCTCTCATAGTAGGTATGTATCGACTCCTTTACTTCCTGCACTGTCCTGTCAATTCTCTGCCAATCAGTATTCTTAGGCGAAATTCTCATCTTCAGAAACTCAATCACCTTATAATAATGTTTCATCACTTCAGGTGATGGTGCACCTGTAACTCTATCTCTTTCCGGTTCACTCGTCGGCCAATCCACTGCTCTCTTGCACTCAACCCACAAATCAGCTGGAACCACTATATCCAATAGAGTATTCAGGTCTTCCCACAAACATTTTCAAAGCTTCACAAATCTATCTGTCTGCTGGTACCACTCAACTGGTTTCTCCCTCAATTTTCTCAATTTTTGATAATCATTTGTGAATGACAGAATATCACTCCTGTGCCAGGGTACATGAACAAATTGCCCTCCTGGAATTTTCCTCATTGGTATATTTTTTACTGGATCCTTTTCTTTCTGAGCACTCTCAGACCCTTCTTGTGAATCTCATTTCCGTTTATCCTTCTTCTTTGCCCATCTGCCTTCCCACTTCTCTAATGTTCCCCAAATCTAAGCACTCTGCAGTAATTCTCTGAGGTGCGCTTGCATCCCTGCTGACCTCATGTGTTCAGAATCTTTTGCCTCAAAATCTAATCTGTAACTCCTTTTCAAGTGCTTTGTTTTCTCAATTTCTGTGTCATGTTTGTCTGACAGATCTGCCAATTTCTGATGTATCTTGCCCACCTCTTTTGTAATTCTTGGGACACAAATATCTCAGCTCTTCTTCGGTATAGGATTCTAACCTATTCACTCCCATCGATCCCTCGACTAGTTCCGTTATCTCTGTAGCCAATCTTACACAATTAATCTGCTCTTCACCCTTGGATGTATTTCTAGGGGTATTCAGACTGTCTAACCACTCATTCAACTGCTGTGCTGTCAATCCCGGTAATTAAATATTACTTTCGTTCTGCAATGGGATCTGTTGCATCACTGCACCTGGAGTTTGTGGTGTCAAAAGCCTCAAGCTCTGACGTACGCTCGGGCCATTTACTGCATCTGGAAGCCCAACAAGTGAACTAAGATCCATTAATGGTCTAGATCCATCAAAGGTCTGTCCCATAGATAATATTACCTGCACATGATCTCTCACCCCCCTCCTCATGAGGCTTTGTGACATTTCACCCTGTTCTCCTGCAATCGGCTTATTCTGCGCAAACAATGGTACCCTAGGACCAACAGTAATCGGCAATGATATTGCATCTGGTGCTGCTCTGACACCTGCATTTTGTGGAAGGGCTACTCCCATACTCTGATTCATCACTGGTGTCACATCTGACTGTGTCCCTGTCATTGGTGTGAACTTTGGCAAACTTTGTGGCCGTGCTTGAGGCAACAACAGTGGAGTTGGCTCAGTCTGTACTAGCATTGGCCTCGGAACCACTTGCTCCGTCGGCACCACTAAGTTCGAAGTTGTCTCAAGAATTGGTATCTCTGGATAAATTCTCTGTATTGGTGGTGGGTGCATCTGCGCTTGGACCACCAAAGTAGTCACTGCATTAGGAGTACTCTGCACTACCCCTTGTACCTGTCCATTTTCTATCTGTACTGATCCCGCTGTCCCCGACACTTGGGCTTGGGCCGTTGGAGCAGAACTAGTACTTGAACCCCCTACACACACCACATATAGTGGAGGTTGGTCCCTCAACACCTGAGTAATGAGGTCCTCAACATCTGAATGTTCCTCCTCTTCTTTATAAGTCTTTTTCTTCTTCTTACCCCTGACAAACTCTTGTCACTCTTGCTACTATCCTCTTTCTCTTCAGACTCATCTTCCTCTGTGATAGCAGGAAACAACTTAACACCTTGCAATGTCTCAGTTCTCCACTTCTTCTGTTCCTAATCCCATCTCGCCTCTGCTAAAGACTTCTCTACATCCCTTATTCTCCTCTGGCATTTCATTTCTTGCTGTTGTCTTGCTGTAAGCTCCCAAACCGCTAAAGCCTTAAACTGTGCTGGTGTCGGGAGTGGCTTTGTCTCATATAATGTCATTCGCAACTGATCCAAAATTCTCAAATTAAAAGTTCCATGCTCTGGAAAAGCTAAAGCTCCCTGTTTCTCTGTCAGTTTGAACCACTGCTTTAACCAAAGACATGATGCGACACCTCGCTCCTCCATCACAATAAATGCAGGAGAATTTTCCAGTGGGGTCGTCTCCCCCACTGTTGCCTTAATGTAACTGTCGCCCTTCATGGCACTCCTAAACACTTTGAAAAACTTCACCTTTCTCTTTTGTATTTATTTGATTCAATAAGGAAATGCATTTTACTCCCAAGATTCCCTTCACCCACTTCTCAACCAATTGCCTCTTACGGATGGTTGCCAATCCGCTCGCGACTCTTCTGACTAACCAAATTATCCCAGCGCAGCTCACTTTGACGTCCCACTCACACATAGCGGCTGACAAAGTCTTGCAGCTTGTCCTCCTAATCTTCAACTCACACAAGATAATGCAAAAGTATTGTAAGCACTAACCAAAAACTAATAACCGAAAACAAATCAGTTGGTTTACTACAGGAAGGTACAAAATCGCTTTAGAGACCTTACGGATTTTCACTAATGGCCCTTTCGCTCATGCATCTATTCCTCTTTCTCAGTCTCCCACATTCGCAAGCAAAATTCGACCCGCAAATTTCACTCTCAACTGATCAATGGGTCTGTCCTGGTGCACATAGGAAGTTCCAAATCTCAGTCTAAAATTTCCCTTACTCACTTAACATACACACCGATTTGTTGACCACGCCTGATCAACCGACTAAACCAGACAGATTACAACATATAACCAAGTGTCTCCTACATTTGTCAATATACTCCGAAGTCTTAGACCACGCAGGGTCCGTACATCACTAAGCACATTTTTTTAGCACAAAGCGCCACACACATATGAAGTTCGACGACTTCCCTACACTCATACTGCAGAGTACGCCCCACTCTCATACTGAAGAGTACGCACACTCCTTTTAAACCTCAACCGGAGTACGCAAACTCACTGCTTTACCTCTCATACATCACAATTCACTGGTGATTTGCATAAGCCTTTGCAAGCGCAATCCTACCACTTTCACACTTTCAAAAAGATGCTGAGAACATACCCAACTTTACTAGCGGGATCCAGGATCTGGGAAAGTCATTTCTGGGCGTAAGGGGACTTCATCTTTGCTACAATTGCCATTTCAGAAAAAACAAAATTCAACCTTATAAAATGAATAACTAACCCTAATTTAAACTTCCATCATAACCATCACTCACCACATAACGAGTTCTCCAAGGAAACTAACCATCAAGCTGCTGCTAAAAACTGATAGCACGCCTGGTCCTTAGTAAACTTACAAGGGGACGCTAATAGGCCGATGGACCTTTTAGATCGCATGGAGTATCCTATCTATGGGGTAACCAATGATCATCAATAATCTATACACAATTAGTAATCACTAAGCAAAACATTAATCATCAGTAAATAGCATCAACATCTCATTCATAACGACAACTCAATTATACATTTTATCAATTTTATTTCCTTATTTGTTACATTTTCTAAGTCATAAGGTTAATTCAACTTTATTCAGTCAGCTCAGAATTAGTTCATTAATGGCCACCAATAACATAATCTAATCCAAACTTGAGAAAACATATGCTCAAATCCTTCAGCATAGGCCAACAAAGATGAATATAACAAAATGAATAGCAGAGTTCAGCAATCAGTTTGTCAATCATTTGTCACTGTCAGCGTCACCCAAAAGAACCTTACCTAGCCCAGATTAGCATTAGCATGTGGGACTTCATGCGAAAACAATGTAGAACACCTAGCTAAAATAAAACTATTCAAACAGCGCAGGTGGTACCTAGTAAGAAAGGCACAGAAGTGAACAGTCACATTGTCATAGCTACCTATCCACAGAATGGATCAGCAACAAAATAAGTCTTCGTCTTCAGGTCATCAATCGATCAGCAACGCATCAGGGTCTCAAGCGCATGAGCCCAATGACAAAATCTTGAATTGATTCTTCTGACATCATCAATTCACCCCTCACATCTGAAGATTTAGCCCTCTGTCATGACTTTTTATTAGAGTTTTCCTGTCCATCCCCCTAATTCCTAATTGATCGGTCAATCACCAGTTATTACCCTAACCAATAATGCGTATTTTATGAATCTATAAGTTCTAAGATTATGCCATTCCCAGTTCGCTGATTGGTTCACTGTACGATGTCCTCATGATCTGGCTCATCAGGTATCGAAAATGTTGCATCTTCTTCTCCAGTCAGTGTCTCTATTGTTCGAGTCCTGGGAAAGTACATCTTGTCTGCTCTACACATCATATGTTGCGATTTGATTCACTGATCTCCTGTCTGTCGGTACACTGCAGAAAATTCTAGCTAAGCAGACTTTATTAACATGAGAAGTTCAGGGACAGTTCAATACATCAGCTTCTCTACAGTGCTAGTAATTTCAGCTACTGCATGAGGCCTTGCAAAAGTAGGCCACAACTTCGGCTAAGTTAGCTCTACAATATAATGCAAAACATACGTTATACATCTTAATTTGACATATTAATACATTATTATTGTACACTTTCAATATTTCACACATTTTTTATCCTTTTAGTATAACTCGTGAATGATGGCAGCCACTCTTCGTGGGATTTTCAAATGTGCACATTAATCTTTCTACATTTAATTTTTACTATAATTTTCTTGTTAATCAAAATGCATAACACTCATTAATATTTCTAATTAACATATCTGTGTCAGCAATGTCAACAATTCAGAACAAGGTGAATCAGGAGCAGAGTCGTAGTCCATCGCAAAACATCCGTCATGAAGCATACTTTGGTGATCTTGCTTAGCTCGCTGAAGACAGCCTTGTGCTGCAACCTGTTGGAGTCACTACTGCAAGGCGTTCTGCCTCCTAGCATCTTTCAGTGGAGCAGTGTCATGCCCATCTCTAGTGCTTGTAGAGGCCTCTTGGTGGGGTTGTTACTGGACTGCTTGTGATATGCGCTGGGGCTGTGTGTGTGCCATGTCTAGGCTGCTGCAGCACAGCCGAGGAGCCACTGCCTAATCGCTCGTGCATCTGTAGGGGTAGATGCGTCCTGATCAAGACGCGTTCTTGCCATCAGGATGCAGGCAGGGGAAGCTGATAGTCAATGTTTGACTGGTTCTTCAGGGCGTCAAATGTGCTACTTGTCTGTTGGTATAGCATTGGTGTCAGACTTCACTCTGGTTATTTGATGCTCCATACATGGTAGTGATGGTGCACTAGTCAGGGGCTGGCATAATAGGATTGCCAGCTGTGTGGTGAACATGTATGACAGGTGGCGACGACTTGCATTGATGGTTGTGGGCATTCCTTCATAGGTCGTGGACAACTTGTAGTGATGGTGGCCGGGTACTTACATTCTTTCTTTATGGAGGCACCTGTATCCTTCAGCCTGGATACTTTGGGTTCCTGAGCCACCAGTTACAATGTCTGGCCAGTTATGCTGGAAAGCGTGGGACAGGGACTCAGTTCGCACATGCTTGGGGCCTACTCTTGGTTCTCTCGCTGGGCCTAGGGCAGAGACTCTGTTTTCACAGGCTTGCTGCTTATTCGAGGTTCTCCTACTGTGTTGTCACCAGGCCCTCCTTGTCTCACCTCAGTGGCTTGTTTGTGTGGACCAGTGCTCTCCTTCAGCAGCTTGAGTCCTCTCACTCATGCCTTTCAGGCCTGGCCACTCTTGATCTTCCCTCCTTCTTGAGTGTGTCGGTAGTCAGGTTTTCCATTGTGAACTGGCAGATCACACTTCCCTTTTTTTCATTCTTGGTACTCCTGCATGTGCTTTCTCTTTGACTACGCCGGTGAGACTTCTAGTCACTTGAGTCTCTTTGCCTTCTTCTGGGTGGATCAGTGTACACCTTTTTCAAGCCCAGGCAACACGGCCTCTCGATGGTCGACTGTTGCTGTAGTGTGGCCACCAACCTCTGGCATTGGACTCAGGCTTGGTGATGATCAGGGCATTTGTTGATCCAATTCTCCTCATCCTCCATTGGTACTGTGTTGCATCTGGCCACTTGTCGCACGTCCGGTGTTCTGGAACCTTATTAGAGCTACCACTCCTGGGGTAAATGTGTGTGGCTGGCCCTCTGCCTCGCTGCCTGGCACTCTTCTCTTCTGGGTTGGTGTGGTGTCATGCCAGGTGTTGCACTTTTCCTTCTCATGGACCTTCTTGGAGCCCCTACTCCAGAGTGTTCCCTCTTCCAGGACCTTCTTCTGTGGGTAATAGGGAGCTGTGGTCCTGACCCACTTTTTCTGGGTGGCCCAAGATGTGCGTCTTGAGCTGTCACTGCCATAAGACATGGTTGGTGGGGTGTGGTACAGTGTCCCTTGAAGGTGCATAATGATATAGTCCTAGTGTCCAACCACAGTTACATCATTGTGTGCTTCTGGCCACCCTCTGGTCTGGCCTCACTTCTCTTGGACTTCTTCTGCTTGGGGCTGTGTCCGTCTGGCAGGATTGGACAAACAATGTGGTGTCTCTGGGGTTCACAGTCTCTTTACCGGGTGACACTCAGTGGGTTGTACCTTGTGTTCCGGGTGTCTACCTTCGATGCCTCCCTTCCTTCATTGTGCAGGGGTAGGGTCAGAGCGCTTGCCTCTCTTTCACTGCTTAGTTCCCCAGTTTCCCTTTTGATCTCCAGGACCCTGGGCTTCAGGCAATTTTGTGGTAAGTCTGGTGAGTCCCATCCGGTACTGTGGTGCTTCAACGGCACAGCATTCATGCGGTCTTTAATTAGAGTTCAACCGCCCTCCTGCAGCACTCTGGCTCCACCAAGTGCAGAGGTATTTCTGTTCAGGCTGCAACTTAGCTGGGCCATGTGTCTCTTTTCTCTTGTACTCCTTTGGGGTCTTAGCTGGGCACTTGTGAGGTCATAACAGTGGTGGTATGGTTCCCACCTGCTGCGGTTCCACCTCTATGTTCGTGGGCTAGGGGGAGAAAGGCTCAGTCCTTGATTCTATAGCCTCTTGGATACCGGTTGATGGCAGTGGGGCAGCTGGACTGTGATTGTTTCCATTGTTGCTGGCCTGGGGAGTTTGTGTCCGTCCACAGTCTTTATTTTCTTTCCCTTTGTGCCCCCAACTGCTGGCTCTGTTATGTTGGCCACTAGTAGTGCACTCTACAGGGCTTGCCCTCTCCTTATCCCCGTGGTGTGGGCAGTTTGTAGCGGAGCCGGCAGGGACTGCATCCATGCTTTGCAGCCAAACACTGTCTTCGAGCTCTCTGGCGGTGCTCCGATTGCAGCGTCGTACAGGGTGTTAGACCATATCTAGAGGTCTTTGTACCTCTGTGGTCTATTCTTTGCTGCATGGCATTATAGGATTTGATCCTCTGGTTTGCCTATGGGGCCTGGCTGACTGTCATCAACATGTTAATGTTCCCCCTTAACAATGTCTCTAGTTTGCTTTGTGGCATACTTGTCTTGTTATGGTCTCCACTACTTATCTTCTTGGCTAGCAGTGTCTCGGGGGGGGAGATGCAGGGCTAGTTGCTGGGGCATGGACATCATACCTTCTTTTCTTTGTGATAGGAGCTCAGGATCTGTTTGACTGCCCCCCTCCCCAATCAAAGGGAAAAGCCATTCATGCTCACAGAAATAGGTATTGAGTAAGTCTGTCACTCTCCTCTCATTTATGGCTTCTTTATGGTTGTGGGGAGTCAGGTCCTGTAATGCTGTCGGTTATCTCGCTCCAGCTGGACTAGCGAAGGAGGGTGCAGGTTTTGGTGCACAGCACGAACATCCACTCTCTTTGCTACTGCTGCCTGTGATGTATGGGTGCAGTACCACCCATCACGTGTGGAGGCAGCAGACACAACGAGTCGTAGCTTCAGAAATGAGGCCATGTTAGCTGGGGAAACTCTGATGTCTGCACTAGTAAGTTCTGGAGAGGGATGTGAACTTAAGTTGCTGAATCCTGTGAATCTGGAGGAATCAGCATATGACCTGATGCATATCTATGGGTATCAGTTTGAAGAGTACACTCTTGCCCCGTGCTGAGAATGGTGCAAAGGGAACAGCCGGCTTGCTCAAGCCACATGTAATTTCTGCCCTTCTTTCTCTTGTGTGGGGTTGAAGAGTGCCCTTTGTGAGTTGGCCAATCTTCCTGCACTGGTGGGATGCAGCATCGCAGAGAAGAGTTCTGACTAACAGTTTCTGCTTAGTTTTCCGGGTTTCACTTGCTGAGGCCACACTCTTGTTATAGCCCATGGGATGGGTTATGTCAAGCTCTTCTCTCTTCAAGACGGAGCAGCGAGGCAGGCGAGAGGTCACTGATGTGGGCATTGGTAAGTGGCGTGTAGATGTGTCCCAGGCAGCATTGAGTGCTGCGGGGGAGCTTAGGGTCACGGCTTCCACCCAGCACCTTACTCTCCCACATTCAGAGCAGAACGGAGAACATGCAATACCGTATCAGATGTTTTCTTTCCCTCTGCATACCATAACAGGAATGTGGCCCAGACAGTCACAAGGGCAAGTCAGTGCCAGGATGGGCCACATGTCGGTGTGTTTTCTCGTCCTGTATCACCAGGAAGTCAGTGACAGTTTCTTCTCAAGAGGGGAATATCTAAGAGCTGGAAATGCAGCACAGCCTCATCATCACGGTCAATGCTGAGGTAAATTGCTTGGGTCCAGTCCACCTCATCGTCAACGAAAGTAGTGGCCCCTGGATCCACATACTAAGTGAATAGTGACACAGACACTAGTGTGGTGAGTACATGAATAGCCTCGAACATGTGCTCCCAACCCTTTGTATTAATCAGGTCACCTGACTGGTGACATCTGTGTTAGATGAATGTGGGGGAGGTGTTAGCACTGCCTCTACATAAGGGCTACTGCATAATGTGTTCAGCAGAACACAACATCCATTAAACAAGTTTTCCAACACCTGTAAATCAACCGCTCCAGAACAAGGGCTATCACACTCTACCTCATCTCCTGAATGTAAAAACCTGTCCCCAGTGTCACGCACAGGTGCCCTCTCCCACATCACTATGTCCTAAAGAGACCCCAGGATACCACTAAGTGTTCCTTCAGCAGGAGCTACCACAGCTTTCAAAACAAAAACTTTGAGTTGTTCCTTCTTCAACACTACCATGGTCTGCTTGGACCACTATATACCCTCACTTAACTGCCTACATCCTTTGGTGACCGCCTTCACCACTATCTGCACCTCAAACCTCTACCATCTTTTCTTTTCAGCAAAACCCAGTCTCCGACTTTAACCTGTACCTCTTTAACTATATGCTTGCAACCATAAATACCTTTACATTTTATCGTGTTTACTCTTAAAATTATCTCTCCCACAGATGCTAAATCTAACTTAACAATGCCCTTCAAATATTTAGTTGGGCACTCAGGAAGACCCTTAGATTGTAGACTGTACAACACGACAGTGTAGTGGCAAACATCATTTCCTTTAGAAACTGTCCATTTTTTCAGTCATGAACTGAATTCTATTAACATAACTCAATTCACAAGCTGCACCCGCAATGGCATACAAGCATACACACTTCTTAAAATATTATAGCTATATACGTGGCAGCAGTGTGGGAAACTGGCACCTAGTGGTGGTACCCCCCCACACTTTTTGACTGGTTTCTGGATGCAACTTGAACTGAAGTGCACTGGGATCCTGCTAACAGGTCCCCAGTACCAGTGTTCTTTCCCTAACAAATTCAACGGCATTGATACAATTGACAACACCTTTAGCTGTCACTATAAGCCCCTAGTAAATGGTACTTGGGTACCCAGGGAATGGGGTACTAAGGGTAGGCCCCTGAGGACCGCAGCATCGATTGTGCCACCCTAAAAGGCCATGCATCCAGAAGCACCTAGCACAGCCATTGCTGACTGAGTGCTCTGATGCAATCCTAAAAGACAAACTTGAGATGGCACATAGCCTGTGATCCTTGTCCACTACACACTGCATCCACTATAGGTACGTCACCTCTCTGGCAGGCCTTCCAGTCCTAAGGCAGGGTGCACTATACGGTATGTGTGGGCATAGCTGTATCAGCAATATGCCCCTACTGTGTCCTTGCCAAACCTCAGACATAATACGTGAACAAGGCAGCCATTTTAATACATGTGCTGGACACTGGTCAGTACGGGTTCCCCACCTACATAATTGCTACTCTGAACTCTGGGTTGTTTGGTATCAATCCAAACTGCTATTGTTGGATTTATTACAAAATGTATCCAGGTGTCACCTTAGAGGTGCCCCCTACAAAAGCTAACTACCCTGACATGATTGCTGGCCTGTCACAACCAGCCTGCCACCACCAGGCAAGATTCTGAAACCCTGGGTTGAGAGATCCCGCTGTCGGGGTCCCAGAGCAAAGCCCTTCCTGGGTGGAGGTGCAAATACCCCCTGCTTCAGGAATGTGCTCTGCCCTGCTAGCGAGCATCAGAAGGCTTACCGCCCTTGAAACTCGACTCACAAGCATGCTGCTAGCAGCTGGTCACCTCTGTTGCAAATCTCCACTTTGGCAGGAGCAACAGCGGGAAACCAAACAAAGGATAGGAGGAGTGTTCATCCCAGCTAGCACCACCCCTAAGGTGTTGCATACAAGGTGACCTCTCCATTTCATTTTCCTCCATCTTGCATGAAGGAAAATAGCCAATCAGGTGTACGGAAGTGACCTCTGCCCACAGGAAGTGGTCACTTAGTTGGTGTAGCCACCCCAAGTTAGATGACCCATTGGTCACTACCAGGTACTCCCCTAAACGCCCACTAAATACAGCATTTAGTGGGCATCCATAGACCAAGAAATCAGTACAAAAGAAGACCAGCAACAAAGAAGACCCAAGGCTCGAGAACTGAAGTCCTGCTGCACGAAGAAAAGGTGCCAAACCATGCCTGTTGCACCCAGGACTTGACAATCGCCGCTGAGGGATTGCTTGGACACTGGATGGACTCTACAAACTCCCACTCTTCAAAAATTGCCAAAGATCTCCCTCCAGAGTGAAGGCCTCACTCTGCTGCAACTCACGACCAAAGACCCAGTTAAGGCCACTTCACTGACCGGCTGCTGTCTGGGAATCGTACACTGCAGCCGGACCAAACTCCACCCGACGGACCGTGAGGACAAACCCTGCATGTGTGCCAAGTTTGGTGGCACTGCGCCCTCCAGTGGCCAGACCGTGCAATAGACCTAGGTACTGGTCATCTTACATCGGACATCCAGAAGGACAGTCCATTCCGGACTGTAAAAGAATCAGGAGGAAGCCCTAATCAAGGTACTTCAGAAACCACCAGGACCCCCCACCATAGTGCCCCGGCTTACCTGCAAGCGACCCTCAAATAGACCCACCTTGTGCTTCCAAGTGCACCTTTGCGCACAGCTCCCGGTTCAGCATTTCACTCTGCACCTGGTTGCCCTGTGCCTTGCTCCTAAGAACCGGCTGTGCCGTAAGGGTCCCCCACCCCTTGCGACCCCGACACTCCAAGGGGACCCATCAGGCTTACCTTTATGCCCACCTGTACATTGCTTTTCCAAGTGCTCCCCCGCAGTGGCCTGGTACCAGCTCCAACGACTTTCTGCAGCTGCTCCAGCCAAAACCGGGAGCCACCCTAATTTCTCCAGCTGGTCTATAGTGGCCACTGATGACCTCGATGTACCTGCAAAAGAAGTAATTGGTAATTGCATTGCCTGAGTTTATATGCATTTTCAAAGTATCTTTCCATTGATTCCTATGGTGGATAATTACACACAAAGACTATTTTTATTAAAAAAATTGTAACTTAAAAAGTACTAACCCGATTATGATGAACTTGGTCTTGAAATTTTTATAAATATCTGAAATATTTTTGTAAATTGGTCTGGAGTTATTCTGTTGAGTGTGTGGTTTCATTTATTGATTCTGTGAGTACAACAAATGCATTGCACTTCTCCTCTCCAACTGCTGGACCAAGATACCATAAAAATTAGAGCATTAGGTGGTCTAGTTTTTACCTCTGTAAACCAATATGTGGTTGCCTGGACCCCCTGCACAGTGTGCCTAGTTTTGCACATTACATAGTAAGCCAGCCTCCTACAAACAGCACCCACAAAAGCAAATTCATTCATAATACTTTTACAAATTGGCTCTTGCTAAGCAAATGGCTCATTGGTCCAGCAACATGTATTGGTACCTTTTCCCATATGGTAAAAGTACCACTTGTACTTGTGTGTTATTTATCCAGTTTCTAATATTTATATTAACTTAAATTATTCCTTGCAACCATCTATTTAACATTCCATCTGTCTGCCCTTGGCAGACAACCAATCCAGTTTCTGCAGTATTTCCTAGGAGCAATGCACCCCAAATGCTCTTTATAAGCCAATACTGTCAGCCTCTTCCATAAACCTTTTTGGTGGCACAAACTTGTCACTCACCAAAATAATTCAACTCCTCAAACTTAACTCAGAAGCCACATGCATAAAACTCTGCATTTGTCCTTCCTGTTGTCTCACATCTGTACTACAATACTCTCATCAGAAATATGTGTTTCTCAGTATTGTTAAGCTGTTCCTTTTTAGTCATAACACCATTATAAAGTGCCATCACATTAAGAATAGCCACAATACATTGATCTCCATTCTCAATGCCAACTTACTCACTATCAAAACGTGGTAATCTAGAAAGATGGTCAGTACATGTTTTGAGCCCCTGGGAATATGCTTACCATCAAAGTTGTACTATTTGCAACCAAAAAATCCACCATATCAGTATGATCAGTGTGAAGCGTAAAATGTGCACTTCATAAGTATGCCTTGAATTTTCTAATGTCCCAAGTACAGGCCAAGACCTCTCACTCCATAGTGCTATAAGGCTTCTCTGTGTTACTTAGAGTCCTTAAAAAAAGGTAATGGTATTTTCCCTACCATTTACAAACAGGCTTGGTATAGCACCAGTAAACAATTCAGTGGCATGAATTCTTAGCATGTTTTCATGTCCTGATATATTATGTTCCAGTGCTGGCACAGCCACAATCAAATCCTTCATTTGTTCTGATGTGTTTTTGTACAGTTTCATCCCAAATACACTTATCTTAAGCATTCTCTTAAAGGGTTTACAAATCTCAAATAATAGTGACTCAGTATTATGGTCAGGCCCAGATGATCCTTGTCGGTTGTAGTCAGTGCACCAGCTATTGCTTTCTCCATATCACACTTCCGATTTATCTCCTCAGGTATAATGGAATGCCCAAGACACCCACAGAAGATGTCAAGAACGAGCATTGTTGGAGGCGTGGCCTGGCTCATCAGCAAGATGGCCGCCACATCTGCTCGGCGTGCGACCCAAATGCTGCATTTCTCTGAGTTTTGCAGCCCCTCACCCTTACTTTCCGTTGGTGTCAGTGTCGGGGGACCCGAGGAGTCTGCTGGTTGAGAGTCAGTGCTGGGCGAGCACTGTGCGTCATGCCGGCTGACCCGGCCCAGCCTGGAGGTGGGGCCTGGGTGGGCGCGCCGGCCTCGGCCGCTTCTGCTGCAGCTTGGGCCCCCGTGGTGGTCGCCGAGGGGATCGGATTCTATACCTGTGCTCGCTCCATCCTGCCCCGTGCTCGGAGTCCTGGGGCCAGGGGCTGCTCTCACGACCTGCCGGGCGACTGCTACACTGCCTGCCTCTGCGGGCCCTCTCGGCGGCCATATCGGGCTGCGGGCTGCCAAGTGGGCGCCAGTGGTCGCTGGGGGTGGGGGACCCCCCCTGCTGCTGGCGGACCCACACACCGCGGACTAGATTGATCCTGGTGCCTGGGATCTTGGCGGGGACTCCGGCCAGCCGGACAGATGTGCCGCCCATACAATACAGTGGGGCCCAGTAGGTGGCTAAATTGGGCTGCGGGCCCCCGCGGAGGCGTGGTTCTGCCCCGACTCTTCGACTGTGGCCTTATTCTGCGCTTCACTGAACTGTGGACTGCCTAATCGGGCTGCTGATGCCCTTAGGTTGCAGAGACCCCTGTGAGACTCAAGACGGTGCAGATCACTTGGTGCGCTACCTCCTCATCTTGGTTCAGCTTTTCCCATTTCTCCTGGGACTCTACTCTTGCTGAGCTGCGTGGACTGCTGGTGGCAACATTTTCACTGCATGGCCCTGTGCTTGCAGACCTGCTGTGTTTGGGCCACTCTGGCTGGCTTCTGAGACTGCAACCGGCTTCTTGACGCTCTCTGCTGGCCTTGCTACTTGATCCCCCTCACCCACCTCCTGCCTTGTTAGGAGGTGGGCGGCCGGCCGGGGTGTGGTTCTCACGCGGGGTTTCTGTCTTCGGGTGGCCCCGCCGCTGGCCGGACACCTGCTGGTGAGATACGCGGGCGTGCCCGTGCCGCCGGCCTAGCTGGCTGGGGGGAGAAAACGGGAAGGCTGAACAGAAGCAGACTAAGTTAACTTTTGAGAGAGGGAAAAAGAAGAGTGGCTCTACCAGCCGGATGGTGGACAACTTGCAGCCTGTGGAGGCGCCACCTGCGTAATCTGTGAAGGCTGTGTTTTTAGACCTTAAGCACAGCCTGACTAGCATCGATGCCAAGCTTGACCATCTAACCGAATAAATGGATCACTTAAAGGAAAGGATAGATAGTCATGATTCATGCTTTGAGCAGCTGGAGTCCCGTACCTCGATTTGGAGGACGATTGCTGCGGAGATGGGTAGAAGTTGCAGCACATGGAGCGTGTGCTGGATGTAGGAAAGTACCATCTTGCCTGGCATGTTACCCCCAATTTTACTTGTGTGTCAGTTTTTTTTGCCTGTCTCCCTGGAATCCTGCTAGCCAGGACCCCAGTGCTCATAGTTGTGGCCTGAATGTGTGTTCCCTGTGTAGTGCCTAACTGTGTCATTGAGGCTCTGCTAACCAGAACCTCAGTGTTTATGCTCTCCCTGTCTTTAAAATTGTCACTGCAGGCTAGTGACCATTTTTACCAATTCTGATTGGCACACTGGAACACCCTTATAATTCCCTAGTATATGGTACGTAGGTACCCAGGGTATTGGGGTTCCAGGAGATACCTATGGCCTACAGCATTTCTTTTGCCTCCCATAGGGTGCTCAAACAATTCTTACACAGGACAGCCACTGCAGCCTGAGTGAAATAACGTCCACGTTATTTCACAGACATTTTACACTGCACTTAAGTAACTTAGAAGTCACCTACATGTCTAACCCTCACTTAGTGAATGTTAAGTGCAAAGTTACTAAGTGTGAGGGCACCCTGGCAGTAGCCAAGGTGCCCCCACATTGTTCAGGTCAATTTCCCCAACTTTGTGAGTGCGGGGACACCATTACACATGTGCACTACATATAGGTCAGTACCTATATTTAGCTTCACAATGGTAACTCCGAATATGGCCATGTAACATGTTCAAGATCATGGAATTGTCCCCCCATGCCAAATCTGGTATTGGGGTGCCAATCCCATGCATCCCTGGGGCTCCAGCATGGACCCCGGGTACTGCCAAACCAGCTCTCTGGGGTTTTCACTGCAGCTACCTCTGCTGCCAGCCCACAGACAGGCTTCTGCCCTCCTGGGGTCAGAGCAGCCCAGTCCCAGGAAGGCAGAATAAAGGATTTCTTCTGAGAGCGGGTGTTACACCCTCTCCCTTTGGAAATAGGTGTTAAGGGCCTGAGAGGAGTAGCCTCTCCTGGCCTCTGGGAATGCTTTGAAGGGCACAGATGGTTCCCTCCTTGCATAAACCAGTCTACACCAGTTCAGGGATCCCCCAGCCCCTGCTCTGGTGCGAAACTGGACAAAGGAAAGGGGAGTAACCACTCCCCTGTCCATCACCACCCCAGGGGGGGTGCCCAGAGCTCCTCCAGTGTGTCCCAGACCTCTGGCATCTTGAATGCAGAGGTGTGAGGGCACAATGGAGGCCTCTAAGTGGCCAGTGCCAGCAGGTGATGTCAGAGACCCCTCTTGATAGGTGCTTACCTGACTAGGTGGCCAATCCTCCTCTGAGGGCTATTTAGGGTCTCTCCTGTGGGCTTCTCTTCAGATAACGAATGCAAGAGCTCACCAGAGTTCCTCTGCATCTCCCTCTTCAACTTCTGCCTAGGATCGACCCCTGACTGCTCCAGGATGCCTGCAAAACTGCAACAAAGTACCAAGAAGACTACCAGCGACATAGTAGCGCCTAATCCTGCCGGCTTTCTCGACTGTTTCCTGGGGGTGCATGCCCTGGGGGCTGTCTGGCTTCACTCTGCACTGGAAGCCAAGAAGAAATCTCCTGTGGGTCGATGGAATCTTCCCCCTGCTAACGAAGGCACCAAACGTCTGCTTCACCGGTCCTCTGGGTCCCCTCTCATCGTGACAAGCATGGTCCCTAGAACACAGGAGCTGGATCCCAATGACCCCGACAGTCAAGTGGTCCATCTGTCCAAATTTGGTGGAGGTAAGTCCTTGCCTCCCCACGCCAGACAGTAATCCTGTGCACTGCGTGAACTGCAGCTGCTAGGGCTTCTGTGCACTTTTGCAAGGAATCTTTCATGCACAGCACAGCCCAGGTCCCCAGCACTCCATCCTGCATTGCTCAACTCACTGAGTTGACTACCGGCTTTGTGGGACCCTCCTTTGTAGTGTTGAGACGACTGCCGTGCTCAGTTTTCTTGAACCTGTGTTCAAGTACTTCTGCAGGTGGTGC
This sequence comes from Pleurodeles waltl, assembly GCF_031143425.1. Taxonomy (NCBI): domain Eukaryota; kingdom Metazoa; phylum Chordata; class Amphibia; order Caudata; family Salamandridae; genus Pleurodeles; species Pleurodeles waltl. The sequence continues at coordinate 894,512,741 of NC_090436.1, forward strand.
CTGCTTCTGCGTGGGCTCTCTGTGTTGCTGAGCACCCCCTCTGTCTCCTCGTCCATGTGGCGACCTCCTGGTCCTTCCTGGGCCCGGGAGGCACCCTTTTTCTTCGACCGCAACCTTTGCAGCTAGCTAGGCTTGTTTGCGCTCTTACTGCGTGGAAACAACTCTGCATCCTCCAGCACGCCATGGGACATTTTCTGTGCAAAGGAGAAGTTCCTGGCACCTTCCGTTGTTGCAGAATCTTCAGCTTCTTCCACCCGGAGGCAGCCATTTTGCACTTTCATCTGGGGTTTAGTGTGCTCCTGCCCCGCCCCCCTGAACACTTTTGTGACTCTTGGACTTGGTCCCCTTCCTTTGCAGGTCCTCAGGTCCAGGAATCCGACTTCAGTGCTTTGCAGTCAGTTGTGGTCTTTGCAGAATCTCCTATTACGACTTTAGTGTGTTTCTGGGGAAGTAGGGGAAGTTTACTCCTACTTTTCAGGGTCTTGAGGTGGGGTATCTTGGACACCCTTAGTGTTTTTTATACTTCCAACGAACCTCTACACACTACTCTAGGCCTGGGGTCCCTAAGTGGTTCGCATTCCACTTTCTTAGTATATTGTTTGTGTTGCCCCTAGGCCTATTGCATCCTATTGTATTCTACAGTGTTTGCACTACTTTTCTAACTGTTTACTTACCTGATTTTGGTTTGTGTGTATATTTTGTGTATTTTACTTACCTCCTAAGGGAGTATATCCTCTGAGATATTTTTTGGCACATTGTCACTAAAATAAAGTACCTTTATTTTTAGTAACTCTGAGTATTGTGATTCTTATGATATAGTGCTATATGAGATAAGTGGTATAGTAGGAGCTTTGCATGTCTCCTAGTTCAGCCTAAGCTGCTCTGCTACAGCTACCTCTAGCAGCCTAAGCTGCTAGAACACTACTAATCTACTATTAAGGGATAACTGGACCTGGCACAAGGTGTGAGTACCATCAGGTGCCCACTATAAGCCAGGCCAGCCTCCTACACTGGAGATAATCAGGAATAAAAACGATGACCTTGAGGCCCAGTCTCAACGCAATAACGTCCGCATTTTGGGCCTCCCAGAGTCGACAGATATGGGGGCGTGGAGGACTTCGTTGAGACTATGCTTGCTGCACTATTTCCTGGGGAGCTCTCCCTGATGCTGGTGGTGGAGAGGGCCCACACATCCCTGGGGCCGCGACCTCCGCCGGGGGCTCCCACGCACCCCATTATTGTACGATTACTCAACTACAGAGACCGAGACCCTCTACTTCGACGAGCCAGGGAGTGCAGGCCGGTGGTATACAACCACGCAGAACTTTTTCCACTCCTGGGGTGCAGGCTACCCGCAAGGACTTCCTGCTGGTGAAACACGTTCTAAGCCATACCGAAGCAAAATATTCCCTAATTTACCCGGCAAAGCTGCGAGTACAACATAAGGGCAAGTTGCATTTTTTTACAGACCCGAAACTGGCAGTGCAGTATGCTAAATCTGTCCCCAAGAGGGCTCTGTCAGGCGGCCCACGTTCCGCTGATGATGACGGAGGCCTTCTAAGTGATAATGACTAAATATATTCTTCTACTTAAGCCTCATGTGACCCTGCTTGGAGACGCGCGGCATGCAACTTTGTTCCTGATTTGACTTATGGGACGGGCTGTTTTGCAATAATCCCCTTCATCGTTGGCCCCCCTGCCCCTTCATCCCATCTGGGAGGAGTTTCAGATGGCCTTGTTGACACACCGCCGGATGAGTCCATTTAAAATGTTTGCTGTCATGTTGTGGGAACTACATTTGGGGATGGGTGGGTTTATAGCACTGACCCGTTTGGGGGGTCAGCGTGGGTGAGGGGTTGGGAATGATTTGTGTCAGGTTTACTCCCCCTCTTTCTTTCCTTCTGCACCTGTCTCCTTCCCTGCATGCCATGGACGTCTCTTCTGTGATGTCATGAAGAGATGTATAGTTGGATATGAAGATACTATGGCGTAAGATAGTGTGATGCCTGTGCGCTGCCTCACCTGGAATGTCTGTGGGCTGTATGATGGGCGCAAGATGCGGTTGGTATCAGTGTATGTTCAGCGTCATGCGGTAGATATTTGCATGCTGCAGGAGACCCATCTGGTGGATGCCACCAAGCATCGGCTGAAGGCTGGTTGGGTTGGCGAATGGCACGCTGCAATGTACTCCTGTTACTTGCGAGGCGTGGCAATTTTGATTCGGAAGTGGCTGCAGTGGCGCACTGAGAAGGTACTTGTAGATCCGAATGGTCGCTATGTTATGTTGCTGAGAACACTGCTTGACAGACTGTGCAGATTGGTATCGCTGTGTGGCCCAAATACCGATGACCCTGAATTCCTTGGAGAAGTGGGGAGATTAATTGACTCGCTGGGTCCCGGGCCCTTGCTGTAGGGGGGGGTGATTTCAACGTGGTGCTGGACTTTGAGGCGGATCGCGAAAGCCAGGCCAGACCACAGCATGTAGCGGCTGCCCAGGCCCTGTCCCGGGTGATGGCGGTTGGGGCAGTGGTTGACTTATCGAGAGAAAGACATGCCACTGATAGGGAAGGCACTTGCGTCAATTATGTGCATGGCAGTTGGTCCTGTATAGATCGATGGCTTGGTACCAGGGATTTGGCGCTATGGGTGCGGTCCATTGAGCATAAGGCCTGCACTCTGTCGGATCATTCTCCGGTCATGCTGGAACTGGCTGTTCCTCGTGGCCCGGGTCGCGCCTTTACGTGGAGGCTTCCTCCTGGTGCGCTGAAGGACCAGGTATTCAGAGATGAGGTCCATACTGCATTTGTACACTACTTTGTGGAGAACCGGGGATATGTGGTCTCTGCTGGTACCGTGTGGGAGACCTTCAAGGTAGTGATCCACGGGATTTGCCTCTCTAAACAGCATGGTGTGTTCAAGGCACTGTGGCAGGAGCCAGCGGAGTTGGAGGCCCAGATTGCTGATCTTGAAAGACGCTTAGTTTCGAACTGGTCGGCAGACCTGTTGGCGGCCTTGGGGGGGAGATGACACAGTTTGAGGAGGCTGCCCTCTGCGAGGTTTGCTTTCTAGGGAAAAACGCTATGGCGAGGAGATATGACGAAGGTGATAGAGCCGGCCGCACACTAGCCGCAATGCTCCACAGGCAACCAACTGTATTGTAGAGCTGACTGACTCGTCTGCTGCGCGACGCACTGGTACTGGTGAAATCAAGAGTATCCTCAATGACTTATACTCTAATCTATATGCTGAACCCCCTTGGGCGAGCTTGGCAACAGCCGCTAACCATTTTGCAGATACTAGCCTTTTGTGGTTTGAGAGTGCACACAGACATTATTTAGATCCCCCCTTTTTGTTAGATGATGTAGTTCAGGCAATACGCGGTCTACCTGGTGATAAAGACCCTGGGCTGGATGGTTTGATGGCGGCTTTTTATAAGGAATATGCTGACATATTAGCTCCTCACCTCTTGGAGGTGTACGCGGAGGTTCTTGAGACTGGGCTTCTTCCATCCTCGCTGCATGATGCTCTCATTGTGACCATTTTTAAACCTGGGAAGGCCCTGTGCTCTTGTGACTCCTATAGGCCTCTCTCATTAATAAATATTGACAATAAGATCCAGGCGAAACTCATTGCGGCATGTTTGCAGCCCCTGCTTCCTACTCTGGTGCTTCCGGACCAGTCAGGATTTGTGCGTGGCCGCTCCACCCTCTATAACAAAGCTCTGGACGTATTTTGCGATATCTCGAATGATTGATCCTGAAGATTGTGCGGCGGCGGTGTTCCTGGATGCCACTAAGGCCTTCGACTCTCTGGCACAGCAATATATGTTTGCTTTGCAAGCTCGGGTGGGGCTGAGCTCAAGATTCTTTCAGCTGATTCACCTGCTATACATGCAAGTTAATGGGACCATATCTGACCCATTCCCTATTGCCAGAGGCACTCCCCAAGGATGCCCACTGTCTCCGTTACTTTTTGCTGTAGCGATGGAGCCGCTCGCTGCCCGCTTAAATCAGCATCATAATCACAGGGGCTTGGCCTTCCAGCAGCGCCCGGTGCTGATATCCATGTATGTGGACGATGTCGCTCTGTATGTTTGAAATCCGCAACTGCATCTAGATGTCTTGCTGGATGAGATAGTTGGATTTGGACAGATATCTGGGATCACCATTAACTGTTCTAAATTGGTGCTAATGCCCCTCTCTGCGGCTACGGGACAGTTCCCCTCTAGATACCCCCTCAATTGGACTGAAGGTCCAGTGTGATATCTGGGTATATGGCTGAGCAGGGAAATAGACACGCTCTGGTCAGCTAACTATGGCAAGGCCATTACGTGGTTGGAAGAGAAGATAGAGAGGTGGCGCTCTCTGCCTCTTTCACAGGCGGGTCGCATTGCGATAGCGAAAATCGTTATACTGCCCAAGTTTTTGTATCTCTTTATCAACATACCTCTGGTTCTCACAGCTAGTTTTCTTAAACGGCTTTGATCCGCTCTTATAATCTTGGCCTGGGCTGGCCGACGCCCTAGAATATCCTGGGAAATATTGACACTTCTGTTTGAGCAGGGCGGGCTGGCAGCCCCATACTTGGCACTATACTACCATTGTGCTCAGGCCCACTTTGGACATTTTTGGATATACCCTATCTGATACTTACCTCACTTGGCACCTGAAAGTCATGCTATGTGGCCAGATAGACTACCGTGGGTGCTAGTTGGGCCGCCCAGGCCCAGACCGCGAGTGGTTGACACTGTGGCATGCACAGCAAGAGCTTGGATGGCGCTGTTGCGATGTGTGGCCATGGGGGAGACCTTTGCCCCCTCGATAACGGTTCTGGATATGGGTGATATACGACTGTCGGAGGACGTTTGAATCTGTGAGTTCCTCCACGAGGCCGGTTTGACCACCCTGGGCTCATGGTTTCCAGATGGGAGATTTGTCTCCTCGGAGGCCGCACATGACGGTGTACTCGATACTGCGCTGCACCGACTATTCTTCCTTAGGATTGGTGCTATGCTACACACGTGCGCTACCTTTGCTTTCCTGCAATGCCTGCGGCATGTGGGGCGCTGGAGCATCTGTATCAAATGCAATCCCTGCGCAGGCTCATTACCAGGTTATATGTCTGCATGCAGCGTGAGGTGGAGGTGACAGAGTCTAATGCCAAAGCCCAATGGGAGGTGGACATGGGGGAAACCATTTCTGATGAAGATTGGCAGCGCTGCATACATATGCGAAAGCTGTCCCCCAATTACAGATTGTGCCTCATACATTTCAACGTCCTACATTGCTTGTATTCCACTCCTCTTAAGCTGAAGGATATGAGCCTTCAGGCCGAAGCGCACTGTGTGAGATGCATAGCCCCTGATGCAGACTTCTTGCATCTGGCATGGAGCTGTCTGGCGCTGTGTGTGTATTGGACGGAGGTGTTGCAGGCTATTGAGGAGATGGCTGAAATCCGGCTGCTGCACACCCCTAAGCTTGTCCTTCTGGGATACGTTGAGGAACTCCCGGGTGCGCACAGGCGACTGATAGGGCTGCTGTTGGCTAAGCGTAGAGTTGCGATGTGCTGGGGGAACCGTCAAATTCCCCATTGCTCTGAATGGTTGAGTGATGCCTATTACTGTCAGGAACAGCTGATGATATACTGGGACCTTATGCCGGAGGGATTCCGATCGCAGGATATATGGGCCCCCTCTGTCGCGCCTTCTTGGAGAACTGCTCACCAACCAACATACAGTGATTTAACACCCCAAGTGACTGCGCAATAATCATAATCCCCTGATATATTATTGTATCATTGTTTGTATTCATGTGGACGTCTTGATGGCTGCAATGTTCTTATTTCTTTCCCTTCCCCCTCTGTTGCATACTACTCTCTTCTTCTCTACCTTTGGTTGCTTCCTTCTCTGCTCCCTGTTTCTTGTATGTGATGGTCTCTTTTGGCTCGCTTGTATTACATACTTGGAGGTCTCATTGATGCGAATTGGACTTTGTATTGAGCTTCACGTCTGCTGGATACTAGACCTTAATGCTCCCTATTTTATATTGTACCTATGGAGCAAATTGATAATCTCACTGATTTGTATGTTTGTTGCTGTTCTTAATAAGTGCAAAATGTTTTCTCTTGCCACCTCTGTCTTTGATAACACCAAGTACCCTTTCTAAAATACTATTGTGTTCCTTAGTGTTTTTGCATAAATGGTTCAATTACTTACTGGTAATCTTCATTACTCTTAGTCCTACTCGTACTGGTCACAGTTGTTACACTATGAAAGTGACTCCACCCTCTGGACAGAAAAAACACAGGTGAATTCTAAGTAATCCCTACCCACCCTTCTGAGTCCTATCTATGGGAAAGGGTACATTGACTCCATCTGTTATATCCAAGCAAAATCAAAGAGGGAGGATGTAGGAAGTTGGCTCTGTATATACTATCTCAAAGCAAGAGATAGTGTGCACAGAGTCCAAGGGTTCCCCTTAGAGGTAAGATAGTGGCAAAGTTAGATAATTCTAATGCTCTATTTTGTGGTAGTGTGGTCGAGCAGTAGGCTTATCAGAGGGTAGTGTTAGGCATTTGTTGTACACACACAGGCAATAAATGAGGAACACACACAAAGACTTTCTCCAGGCCAATAGGTTTTTATATAGAAAAATATATTTTCTTAGTTTATTTTTAGAACCACAAGTTCAAGATTTGAAGTAAATACATAAAATGCAAGGTACTCCACACAGGTAAGTTTGGAACTTTGACTTAAAGCAATATCATATACAGTCTTTGTTAAAATGGCAATAAGCTATTTTAAAAGTGGACACAGTGCAAAAATAAACAGTTCCTGGGGGAGGTAAGTAATGGTTAGATTGTGAGGTAAGTAAAACACTTACAAGTCTCAGTTCCTGGGCATAGGCAGCCCACCGTTGGGGGTTCGAGGCCACCCCAAAGTTACCACACCAGCAGCTCAGGGCCGGTCATGTGCAGAGGTCAAAGAGGTGCCCAAAACTCCTAGGCGCCTATGGAGAACAGGGGTGCTCCGGTTCCAGTCTGCCAGCAGGTAAGTACCCGTGTCCTCAGGGGGCAGACCAGGGGGGTTTTGTAGAGCACTGGGAGGGACACAAGTAGGCACACAAAACACACACTCAGCGGCACAGGGGCGGCCGGGTGCAGTGTGCAAAGCAGGTGCCTATTGTTAGATAGGAAACAATGGAGAGACCCGGGGGTCACTCTAGCGGTGCAGGCAGGCACAGGGGGGGCTTATCGGGACAGCCACCACCTGGGCTAGGCAGAGGGTCGCCTGGGGGTCACTCCTGCACAGAGGTTTGGTTCCTTCAGGTCCTGGGGGCTGTGGGAGCAGTGCTTGGTCCAGGCGTCGGGTCCCTTATTACAGGCAGTCGCAGTCATGGGGAGCCTCTGGATTCTCTCTGCAGGCGTCGCTGTGGGGGCCCAGGGGGGTCATCTCAGGCAACTCACGGGGTCGCAGTCGCCGGGGAGTCCTCCCTGTGGTGTTGTTTCTCTTGATCTCGAGCCAGGGGCGTCAGGTGCAGAGTGTAAAGTCTCACGCTTCTGGCAGGAAGAGTGAGTTCTTTGGAAGTTGCTTCTTTGTTGCAAAGATGTTGTTTTTTCTTTTTTTAGCAGAGCCGCTGCCCACTGGAGTTTCTTGGTCCTGGGGGTCATGGCAGTCCTCTGAGGCTTCAGAAGTCGCTGGTCCCTGTTGGATGCGTCGCTGGTTGCAGGTTTTCGACTCTGGAGACAGGCCAGTAGGTCTGGGCCAAAGCAGTTGTCGTCGTCCGTCTTATCTGTAGGCTTGAAGGTCAGCAGTCCTTCTTCGTAGTTCAGGTTGCAGGAATCTGATTTCCTGGGTTCTGGGGTGTCCCTAAATACTAGATTATGGGGTGTGTTTAGGTCTGGGAAGGCAGTAGCCAATGGCTACTGTCCTGGAGGGTTGCTACACCCTCTTTGTGCCTCCTCCCTGTGGGGAGGGGGGCACATCCGTAATCCTATTGGGGGAATCCTCCAAAACTAAGATGGAGGATTTCTAAAGGCAGGGGTCACCTCAGCTCAGGGCACCTTAGGGGCTGTCCTGACTGGTGGGTGACTCCTCCTTGTTTTCCTAATTATCTCCTCCAGCCTTGCCGCCAAAAGTGGGGGCAGTGGACGGAGGGGCAGGCATCTCCACTAGCTGGGATGCCCTGGGGCGCTGTAACAAAGGGGGTGAGCCTTTGAGGCTCACCGCCAGGTGTTATAGTTCCTCCAGGGGGAGGTGTGAAGTACCTCCACCCAGTGCAGGCTTTGTTCCCGGCCACAGAGTGACAAAGGCACTCTCCCCATGTGGCCAGCAACTCGTCTGGTTGTGGCAGGCTGGCAGAAACTGGTCAGCCCCACACTAGAAGTCAGGTTGGTATTCTGGGGGCATCTCTAAGATGCCCTGTGGGTGCATGTTACAATAAATTGCACACTGGCATCAGTGTGCATTTATTGTGCTGAGAAGTTTGATACCAAACTTCCCAGATTTCAGTGTAGCCATTATGGAACTGTGGAGTTTGTGTTTGACAAACTCCCAGACCATATACTCTTATGGCTACCCTGCACTTACAATGTCTAAGGCTTTGCTTAGACACTGTAGGGGCATAGTGCTCATGCACATATGCCCTCGCCTGTGGTATAGTGCACCCTGCCTTAGGGCTGTAAGGCCTGCTAGAGGGGTGACTTCCCTATGCCACAGGCAGCGTGAGGTTGTCATGGCTCTCTGAGGGGAGTGGAATGTTGACGTAGTCATTTTCTCCCCACCAGCACACTCAAGCTCTGAGGCAGTGTGCATGTGCTGAGTGAGGGGTCCCCAGGGTGGCATAAGACATGCTGCAGCCCTTAGAGACCTTCCCTGGCATCAGGGCCATTGGTACCAGGGGTACCAGTTACAAGGGACTTATCTGAGTGCCAGGGCTGTGCCAAATGTGGAAGCAAAGGTACAGTTTAGGGAAAGAACACTGGTGCTGGGGCCTGGTTAGCAGGGTCCCAGCACACTTTCAATCAAAACTTAGCATCAGCAAAGGCAAAAAGTCAGGGGGTAACTATGGCAAGGAGGCATTTCCTTACAGAGGATTTGTAATGACAGTGATAAGGAAGTAGGACTGGGAGGAATTAAAGATTACCTATAAGTAATTGGGGCATTACTTTAACATCCCTCACCCACGTTCCAGTCATTACACTATGAGATATACCACATTATAAGCCTTCAACAAAAATACACCCAGTGACTGTAATGCATACTGAATCTGTGAATACACCATTTATGAAGTAAAAAACTGATTATTGAAGAACAACCTAAAACCCCTACACCAAAATTCGCATTACATTCAAGCACAGTATTCACTCTGTAATGTTTAATAAATGTAGAGTCTGGAGACTAGGTAGGTACCCTACAAATCTCCTGAATAGAGACTCTTTGGAACTTTGCCCAAGAGGCATCCATACTGTTGTGGATCTTCCTTGACCAAAGTAACTATCAGAAGATCATTGATGAGCCTGTAGGATAGTAGCCTATAAACACCTACTTAAAGCAGTCTTAGCTGATTTTCTGCCTGCAACTGTTTCTGATGTTTAGACAAACAGGCCATCTGTTTTCCTGTATGCTTGTGCCCTGTTAAGATAAATGGAAAGAACTTGTTAACATACGAAGTGTGAAGAGACTGCTCCTCCTCCTAAAATGGAGAAGGGAAGAAGAAAGAAGAATCACCTCTTGTGAGTTGTGAAAGGAAAAGTCGACTTTAAGAAGAAAGGAGTGGTCTATTTGAATTATGACACCATCATCAAAAAACTTTAAAAAGGAGGACGAATATGTAAAGACGATAGTTCTGCGATTCATTGTTGTGAGGTGATAGCCACCAGAAAAATACCCTTATATGCAAGAAATTTGAAGGCCACTTCCTCTAAAGTTTCGAAAGGAGGAGAGTGTAAAGACTTAAGAACTGTAGGAAGATCCCAAGAAGGAGATTTCACCATACGTCTTGATATAGAAACTCTCTTAAAGACTCTGTTAATCAGAGTATCAGTTTCCCTTTGAGGCTCAGAAAACTCCTTAAGGACTTTAATAGAGAACTAGTGAGTGTTAAGTGTAGAGAAAGATTAACTTGAAATCCCTCCAACAAAAACTGTAAGACCATGAACAATGGACAGGAAGAAGCCACAAGATCATCCTGGGAGAACAATTTGTGAAATGTCTCCCAGTATCTAGAAAAACGTTTTTAAAGATAAATGTCTTCTTTAATTCGGAATGGTGTCAGCCAAGATAGAAGGGAGCCCCTCACTTAAAAGATTCACTCTTTCCACCTCTAGGCCAAGACAGCTAGATCTAGAGGCTCAGGCAAGGACTCCTGAAGGACGGGGCTGACGGAAGAACCGATGGAGGGCAAGTTACCAGTCTCTTCAGATTTGAGAACCAAGAGCGTCATGACCAATAGGGTGTCGCATAGGGTCTCATTATCCTAACGAGACTACTGGATTTCGGCGACAGAATCACCTAAATTGTAGGGTACTGAGTACAATCCCAAACCATGTGACGCCTGTGGGCCTAATCCGGGATGATTGTGGCAACCGGTCGCATGACAGAGAAGGCTCCTCATGGGAAATATGGTTGATCAGATCTCATCCTTTTCTCTCAATTGCATTGGTCTCACGACTGGGGGAGAGTAAGGGGAAGATGGCGGCCAGTTAGAGAGCTGGTCCGCGAGCTCTCCGTCGGAAGTAAGGCGTCAGAGCGTTACGCTGCGCCCGGGTCAAGGAAGCAGAGCGGAGCGTCGGAGCTCTCATGCCGTGTGCGTCTGCGGCTGTGTTTTTGTGGTTCTTTGTTTTTTCGTTGTTTTTTTGCCGCATTTGTGCTCGGTTTCAGTCCAGGATGGGCTGGTGAGTATAACGGCAGATAGGGAGCTCCCAAGCCGCGTGTTGTTTTGCAGCCACGTTTTTTCCTTTTTTCTTGCCATATTGTTGCACGGCCCTGGACGGGTCGCTAAGAAAACGGCAGACAGGAGAGGGGAGACGCGCGCTCCGGCGAAAAGTGGTGAGGAGTTGTGCTGGAAGCACGCATCGGACTCCAGCATATGGACAGAGGCGGGGAGGGGTGTGCGCCGTGGGAGACGCTACACCTCTCGCTGCTCTCTTTGTGGAGGACTACAAGAGACTGCTGGGTTTTCAACTAGGAAAAACCCAAGTGGAAGTTCGAGAAGAGGAGTAGGGGACGGCATAGGAGCATCACAGTGTATGTCGCCAGCCAAGCGTCGCCCCAGGGGTGCCCGGGCAGAGGTCAGTGAGTTGGAGGGTACGAAGAAAGGTAAGCCTGGCCCCCTGGGGGCGAGTGTTAATCCCCATTTACCAGTAACTATAGCAACGGCTGTAGTTAGAAACAGAGGTGAAAGAGGTTTTGAGGCTTGCAGTAAAGGCCTAGTGAGGAGGGGGATTGAACACACAGTATTACACTTGGAGGTGCCCCAACTTTCTTTAGAGGAAGGCCGGGCTGAGCCTGCGGGGAAAAGTGAGTCTTTGATTACTAGGTATTTTCGGAATACAACCCTTCCCCCGCAGGGTATGGCAAACGTTCAACCTTCTTTAGGTGGTCTGGGGTCATCAAAACAATCTGCGAGCTCGGATAGTAATATGTCAGATCAGTTAGCAAAGGATCTAGTAGGACAAATGGAGGCCTCTCCCGTTATACCAACCTTGCCGGAAGTAGAGGTTACTCCTTCAGTCGTTTCAGTGACTCACAGCACAGATGTGCAGGATTTGTTAATTTCTCTTACTAAAGAGATTAGGGAGATATTTGAGATCTCAGAAAATAATCAAGCTAGAATCCAGGAAGCCTGTGAAGTATTGGAGAGCAAAATTTATTTGTTATCAGATCGGTTGGGCAAGCTGAAGGCTGTGGTGGAGGCTCAGGAGGAGCGGTTGATGGTACATTCTAAGGATATTTCACAGCTAAAACTTGGAGAAAAGATGTTGCAGGATAAGCTGGAGTCGTTGGAAAACAATATGAGGAAAAACAATATTAGGCTGTTGGGAGTTCCTGAGGATTTAGAAGGGGAGGATATTAAAGGTTGTGTGATCTCTCTAATCAAGGAGGCTATTCCGAGCTTAGCTTCGCTGAACTTAGAGGAGGATATCCAAAGAGTTCATCGGGACCCGTTCGGGAAGAACCCCGGAAGGAAAAATCCCAGGAGGTTTTTGATAAACTTTGCTACATATACAATCAAGGAGAGAATTCTATCCGAAGCCCTTAAAGCTGGAACTTTCTCTAAAGGAGATTGGTCTTTTCGTGTGAGATCGGATGTGTCTAAAGCAACGTTGGATAGGCAGTGGGAATTGGGGAATTTTATGCAGGAGCTCCGTTCTCTTGGGGCCACGGTACAGTTAAGGTTTCCGGCTGCTCTACGTATTATGTGGAGAAATAAAATGCACAATATGAGAGATCCGGGGGACGTCAGGGCTTTCATAGAACAGATTAAGGCGTCTTAGTAGAAATGGGAAATCATGTCCGACGGAGAGCTCAAATAAGGATAGCAGGATGGTTATCCTAAAAGAAGCAGGGAGGGTTCCCCTGGGGGGGGGGGTATGGTTGGGTGCTGGTTTGGTGGGTGGAGGGGTGGTTTGGCACTGGGTGTAGGGGCAGGCGGGTACAAAAAGATAAAAATAAGAGAGTCCTCATAATAGGTTAGATAGGAGGGGGGAAGATAGTTACCAGGATTCTTTCTTTGAAAATGACTAAGTATGGTAGTTTACGATAAAAGTTTCTCTCATGGAATGTTAATGGCCTAGGGGTGGTACATAGGAGGAGGAAGATTTTGGAGTACTTAAGATTGGTCGAGGAGGAGATTATTATATTGCAGGAAACTCATTTACAAAGAGAAGAGTGGGAAAATTGGCTTAAACGAATGAAATGGGTATCATATAGTGCATGCTCTACTCAATCTGGTGCGGTCAAAGGTGTGGCAATTTTGCTCAAAAACCCTATAAGGTTTAAGGTAGGAAATGTGCAAGTAGATCCCAGGGGTAGATGGGTAGTGGTAGAAGTGTGTGTATATGGCTACTGGGTTACAGTGGCAGGTTATTACGGTCCAAATTTAGACGATCCGACGCCATTTCAAGAATGATTCAATATTTTACTTTTAGCTAGGTATCCGGTGGTGTTAGGAGGTGATTTTAATATATTGTTGGATCCTGTTCTTGATAAATCGACCCCTCGGGGTACGGTTAACTCACCTAAAACTAGGGCACAGGTGAAGCAAGCCATGCGGGACTTAGGTCTGATAGATATCTGGCACTGGAAAGGGGGTGAAGGAGATAGATATAGATTCCACAATAAAAAATATGGACATAAATCTAGAATTGATTTCTTTTTAATACATACATACATTGTGTCCAGATGTGATTAAGGCAGCTCACAACCCAGCACACCTTTCGGATCATTCAGCCGTAAAACTACATCTGGGTATTAAGGTGGAGAGTCAGGGTACTAGGAGTACAATAAATCGCTCTTTATTTTTATATGACTCAATAGTAGAGGTGTTAAAGAAAGATACAAGAGATTATTTTGACTTGAATCGAGGATCAGCAAGTTTATGGTGTGTTTGGGATGCATATAAGGCCTATATTAGAGGGAGGCTTGTTAGCCTGGCAATTTATAGGCGTCGCAAAGAAAAGGAGAAGTTGGGGGGTATGGAATCATCTTTAAATACCTTACAGGTTTTAATGCATAATGCACAAAGAGAAGGGAAGGAAGGGCAACTAGAGGAACTGGCACGTCAAGAGAAAAAGGTTCGGATGGACTTAGAATTTTTTGGGGAGAATCGTAATAGGTTAAAGTGGGAAAGCAGTCGATATGCGCATTACGAATACGGAGAAGGTTGTAGTAAACTGTTAGCTTGGAAGGTTAAGTCAGATTATTCTAAAAGGTATATTTTATCGGTTAAACTAGACTCTACAAGTCAGACTTGTGTTGAGCAACCTGAAATTGAGGGAGCCTTTGTATCCTTTTTTCAAGAAATATATTCAGAGAACCTTGTAAATTCAGAAGAGTCGATTAGAGCATTTTTGAAAAAAGCGCATTTCCCAGTTCTGGATGAATCAGCAAGGCAGTCACTTGGTAGTGAGATAAGTGGGGAAGAGCTTGCTGAAGTTATAAAAGCCTTGAAGAAAGGGAAGGCAGTTGGGCCAGATAGTCTACCAAATGAGTTATATAAGGTACTGGGGGAGGAACTTAATCCAATTTTATTGGAATTATTCAATTCTATGCTATTAGAAGGGACACAGGTACCTAAATCATGGAATGAAGCCATAATTTGTTTATTATTAAAACCAGGCAAGAATTCAATGTCTTGCTCATCATACAGACCTATCTCATTATTGAATTCGGATTATAAGCTGTATACAGGGATTTTGTCTAGGAGATTGGGGAAAGTTATAGGTAATTTGGTTCTTCCAGATCAGAAGGGCCTTATGAAGGGTAGACAACTTTATGAGTTAACCCACGAGTTACTTGCTGCAGTAGACTTAGCGGTACAAGAAAAGGCTCCATTAGCGGTTTTGACTTTTGACGCAGCCAAAGCTTTTGATCCTGTTAACTGGTCTTTTTTGCAGGTTGTGATGGAAACAGGTGGTCTGGGAATGCCTTTTATTAGGGCTATTAGGGAACTGTATAGATGCCCATCTGCGAGAATCTTGGTCAATGGTTTGTTATCTCAGGAATTCAGGATTAGTCGGGGTACTCGACAGGGTTGTCCTTTGTCTCCCTTGCTCTTTAATTTATATATCGAACCTTTGGCAATCTTATTACGGGCTTGCAGGGACATTCCCCCGTTTCGGAGTGGGGGTTGGGAAAAGAAAGTAGCATTATATGCGGATGACCTGATGCTGTATACTAGTGATGTGGCGAGTACTTTACCCATTATTAATACATTGATGGAGCAATTTGGTGGATTTTCAGGTTACAGCATAAATACAGAAAATACGGAAATTATGTGTTGGAATATGGCCTATGTTTCTTCCTTAGTTAAACAGGAGATTAAATACTTGGGGATTCGGTTTACAACTGATCTTAATGATGTGGCTAAGGTAAATTTTGATGAGTTTATATGGAAACTAAAAAGTTGCTAAAGGCGTGGGCGGCTCTTCCACTTTCCATAATTGGAAGATCTAACATATTAAAGATGTGCATTCTTCCAAAGTTTACTTTCTTATTTAATACTATTCCTTTAGAGTTTAAGGTGGGTTGGTTTCAAAAACTACAGGGGGACCTATCCTCATTTGTTTGGGCCTCTAAGGGAGTAAGGATATCATGGAAAAAGTTAAGTAGAAAGAAGGAGTGGTGGGGCATAGCATCTCCAGATTTTTATAGGTACTACCTGGCTTTTCAACTAAATAATATTAGAATGTTATTGAACAAGAAGTCAGAGTACTCATTGGTCTGGAGAGCTTTGACGGCGCATCTTGAGGAAGGAGCTGATATTTTTTTATATAAATTTGGACACCCAAAGTACTTTAAGAAGGTGCGCTTGAAGATCCCCAGACATGCCTGTAAGGTTTGGATACAATTTCGGAAGGTGTTAGGGATAGCTTATTATTGTAGTTCTGCTCCCATCTGGGATTCACCTGGTACTCCTGATTGTCTTATGGATAAATTATCAATTCCTTTGAGAAATAGCGGTGTGGTAAGATGGGGGCAGATTATGGAAGGTTCTGAATTAATATCTTGGTTTGCATTTCAGGAGTGTACAGGTGGGACAATTTCTAAGTTTAAGTATCTCCCGTTATGCAGTTGGGTTAAGTCTCGCCACGTAGGAGAAATAGGGAGGAGTTCGTGGGAGGGGAAATTGAATCAGACATGTATTAAAAAAGAGATTGCCTTTTGGTATCATGTACAGCAGGAAGCAATAGAAGATGTTTCTTCCCTCCCTCTGTTGAAATGGGGGAGGATTTTCCCAACCCTAGAAGTCACGTCTTTATGGCAAAAGTCATGTTCGGAGTTGTGGTTTACTATTAAACCTGCGGGGCTGAAGAAGAATCATCTGTTTACATTACACAGGGTATAGTGGTCACCAGCTAGATTAACGGCTATTGGGAAATCCAATAAAAACTGTCCAAGGTGTGGGGAAACCAATGCAGATGATGTTCATATGTTTTGGCAATGCTCAATTTTGAGTAAGTACTGGGAAGATATTGGAAGTATTCTTAAGGTGATTTTTGATGTTAACTTAAGAATAAATCTTCTTATGGTGGTGTTTGGGGTTTGCGAACCAGATATAAAGTGTCAGAAAATGTCTGTGCAGCAAGAGCATTTGTTGTTTGTACTAATGCTTTTGGCTAGACGAGAAATATATTGTAAATGGGTGGATCCATTTCCCCCCTTGCTCAGGACTGGCAATTATCAGTAAATCGATTATGTAAAATGGAAAAATGTGGTCCTCATAGTAGAAGAGACAATTTTTGGGTGGATTGGGAAAATGCTTACCAGTAGATAATAAGTTTGGACTATGTTTTAGATGTGTAATTTTTGTTTTGCTGTTTTCTTTTTTGGTTTCCTCCTCTCGAAGGTTAAGTCCAATGATTAAAACGCCCCTCACCTAATCGGGTGTCGCTTTGGTTATGATCATGTCTTGAAGAAAATAGTAAGACGTTGTCGATGGCAATCGGTGGGGAAAATTGCAGTGTGTGGAACAGGTGTGGTGGCCCAGCAGTGCTGTGGACCACGCACTTGGATGCATACTTTAAAGGCCTCGGCCTTTTCTTTTTTCTCATAGCCAAAGCGAGAGTGGCGGAATGAGGACAAAAAAAAAAAAAAATTGCATTGGTCTCACACAGGCAAAGACAAACAGAAGCTGAGCATAATTCAATGAGGTTTATTGAAGTAACTGCATCTTAGATAAAATGGCATGTATTGCAATAACTAGGATGATAAAACTCACTAGAAGCAAAATTGTGACAAGGAGAGTGAAACACAAAACTAGTCCCACCATACTGTCACTAGGAATAATATATATATTTCCTACCTAAGCTATGTTAGAGCACAGCGGGATAAGCCCTAATCCGCCCTTCAGGTTTCCCCCTGGAAAGACATCACCCTCCATACCTGAGCAAGGAAGCCTGTTGTTTAGAAAGACACCGTCCCCATAAAGGCCAGGGATTCAGGGGTAAGAATGTGTATATTTCTGTGAATGTCGGAAACCCAGCGTACCACTTTTTGCCGGCAACCCTATCTGACTGCAGGCTTGAGAAAAGCAAAAAGTGAAATTAATGCAGTGCTAAGAACATGATGCTTGCCTAGGCAAAAGAACAAACAGATAGAGAAAATAAAACAACACCGCAAAGGTGGCATATGCTAGAAAAATAGAGCAATGCTGAATAAAATGTAACTGGGCTAAAGTGAACAACGGCAGGCCTAGTTTGCTAAAATAACATGTCTAAAACATGGCTAAAATAAATATACAGAACACTCTCCTTGCTGGTTCAAAGGTGGTTAAAAGCCTAAAATGAAAAAATAAAAAGCTACTAAAAACTACTCACAAAAGCATATTAAACATTAATGTCAATAATGACAAGTCAAAGACACTTGAGCATGGTGTAAAAGGGGCAATTTGAAACATTCGCTATGGCACCAATAAAACCAAATTCAAAAGTCAGTGTCATTTTTAAAATTGGCAATTATGTTCAGGACAATTTAAGCCAGGAAATGCTCCATTTTGGCAGGTGGTAAGACATCCAGATTGTTTCTGAGGAAAACCATAGAGCACTCATGTTCCAAGGCCTGAACTCTAACTGAGGCAGCAGCATTCCGTGTTGTGCCCAATTTTCAGTTAAGTGCTGCATTATCCACGAAGGGCAACTTATAGATTCCCATAGCAAACGCACCCTCAACACGCATATTTAGTAATGAGCCCTCAGCGAGAACATCAACAGATCAGAGTCTAATGAAAGTAAGCAATGTGTAGAAAGACAAACTTTCAGTGCACATTCGAAATGGCACCAAAGGAATCGAAACACGGGCTGCACACAATCCAAAACCGGTTTAAATGACAGAGACATTCACACTCCAGTTGTTCCAGGAGTGGTGCCCCGAAATACTGCATCACGGGTTCACCACACAGTTGCACTGGCAGAAGCGCTTTCAGTCCTCCATGTTGTGGAGGGACAGCCATTGCGCAGAAAAATAGCAACAAGAGAACGCCCCCTGTTATAGCCAAAGTAATCGGAAATCCCCAAAAAGCACCTGAAAATATTGAGGGAATGGCTGAAGGTATTAAAAGCCAAATATAGAGGCAAAGGTGTGAACGAAACCAGAACCAACAGCCTTAAAGAAATGCGCAATTCCAGTAGTACTAGACATATTAAAAATTAGTCTCACGAGTTCACCAAAGTGTCTCGGAAAGTTTGTACTTAAAAGGGACAGAATCTCTGCAGATGACCTCGCAACTTGAAGCGAATAGGCCTCGCACACAGATGTAACCACCACATGTTTTTGAAACAATAAAGCTTTGAGTCTGCTCAACTTGTCAAAATTCACATCTGAAGTAGCATTATGAGGCCAAATTTCTGCTACTTCCTTTTGTTGTGTAGGGGGAAAAAGGACATTCCCACAACAGGTGACAATTTGGGAGACCAAAACAACATAAGCTATTCCGGCTCATATTCCAAAACAACTCTCACTGTTAAGGCGCACATAGCTTCCGTTTGAGAGCACCTGGAACACAGGTCTAATCATGGGGACTGGAACTCCCTTCAGACAGCAAGCCAAGTTCGCTCATGAGGCATCACACGCCCGTGCAAGGACAGCTGCTTACAAACCATTGAATGCCTCACAGAAGTCTTGCATTCGCTGCCGCTAAGAAAGACCTCTTTCATGCCATACAAAAAGGGAAGCTCCCACATTCATGTATATAATTATCACCCAGCCTTTCATATCTGCCTACTGGAATATGTTTCAAGCAGGATATGAACTGAAGTGTTGAAATAGGTAGATTAATAACCCAGTGTATTAACTATTCAGCAGATGGTATTTCAGCCACAGTAAAGGGGAACTTTTCTTATTTCTCAGTGTTGAGCTTGACATAAGTTGCTTCGTAGCCATTATTTGTTGTTGTCGTGTTAAATTAAATGTTGAAAATATGTCCTTTCCGCTAACGTGTTGCCAGGGAACGCGGCCTGCTTTCAATGTTTGTAGTGTTCAGCCTAACTGCATAATGGACCTTAGTTGACTCTGTCCATGTCAATATGTACTATGTCTACTGCAGAAGAGACAATGTTGCTTAAAGTGTATATCCGGTCGCACAAGGTGTTAATCCCATTATCTACAACAGCTAATGCTTTCTGTAAATTTTCCTGATCTTTTTGCTTTAACCGGGCAGCAGCTTCTTGTTGGGAAAGTTTCAAAACTTCATTATATACAGCATATAAGAAGCACTTTCTGCGTTGTCTTCTGGGGCCTAACAGGAAATCCTGCAAGTCTGTATCATTAGAAAAGAGACTGAGGTCTTCTCTTAACAGAATCAAGTGAGGAACTTTTCAACCATTGCTGGCATAGTTTCCCTACACTATATGTTGTCACTATACCCGAATGTTCCGATGACACATAGCGAGGGTCTGGCCTATTTGTTCTAAAATCCCCTGTGGAGTTTACAAAACGTGTATGGCACCCATTGGTGTCTACTGGCCACAATATCCACCCAAGAGGACGTGAAAGTAACGTATTAAATGTTCCATTCTGGACCCATTTATCAAGCTGATCTTCAGATGCATTTATGTACTTTTGCCATTTGTAAAATTTTGCAGGGGCAGGGATACTGGGCGCATTAAAATCATTAATTTTTGCCAAGCCTAGACAACGTGTCTGTTGTATTGTTTCATTTAAAAATATCATTTGAATAGGTATCAGGCACGCTTTAAATGAAGCTTCCTTTCCCCATTATTTGTGAATTTTTAGTTCCTCACATACCTTTTAAGACTATCGACTTCAACCAATATTCATAGCCTTCTATAGTTAACCGGGAAACAAAGGAATCAGAGTAAATCAATTTTGTATCAGTCAATAATACAATGTGTTGACTTTCCGTTACTGGCAACTTAAAATGATATGATTCAGCATTTTTAACATTGTGCCCAGAGAAATATTCAAACCTTTTAGTATATGTTTTGGACCTCCCCACTGGCAGTCGGACAGTGTTCCCAATGCATACTTGCTCTGTGAATGAAATGATGTCCATAATAATTAGAACAAATTTTGTAATTTTCTTTGTATTGGTAAACATCCTCATTTATAAATACAGTAAAATAGTGCAAGTTAGACATCATAGAATCAACTGTTTTCACATCCCAACCATCAGAAACTACTCCCGGTATTATAACATAGTTCATGGAAGGTTTAAATACATACGGAATTTGGATAACCTCTGTCGGGCCATCCATATCAAACGATATTTTATCCCAGACAATCCCTTCAGGAATTGGTATACCAGAACTATTCACTAGGGACAAATCTCTGCGGACTTTTGAGGTAATTTTGAGCCAGATTATCACTTTACGTTCTCTTGACAGTTCTGTTGTAGTAGAGGCAGATGAGTTGGTGAAAATATCATTGATGTCAGCAAAATATCCAGAAGTAGTTTGTGCAAAAACTGGTGCCGTGTTTGAAAGAGGAGAGCTGGCAGAGCCTCTTGCAGTGGTTCATAGTAGACTGTACCATCCGTTTGTGTAGAATTTGAGTAGAATCACTCAATGGTATTGACATTACTTGTCACAGAAGAATTAATGGAACTAATGAAAGATCATTTTCCATCCTTCCCAAGCTCAGAGAGGTGTCAGCGTTGCTGCTTAAAACCTGTAGAAGTACATCCTGGTCTTTAGTGAGAGGGATTCGGGTAACACCCAGGAGACCTCTAAGTCTGCTGTGCAGGATCGGCCATATGGTGTAGCTTGACATTGTCAATGGAGACAAAGTTATTTTCTTTAGAACCAGGCAGCAGTGGCAGAATGACAGTTCTGGTACCGTGTATTCCTAGGACTGGAACCGGTGCACAATAGGAAGGACCAAACCCCTGTTTCACAGCAATCTTTTCACGCACTACATCCTCAACATTTGGCAGAAAGCCGGCAGATGTTATTGGTACATCCCTTATTCCCAAGGAGCCGGCACTGGCAGATGTGTGGTTGTCACAGAACTGTCAGGAATAAGGCCATGCGCGGTCCAGGTCCCGTCCGAAACTCCGCTGCGCGGCTCTGCAGCGCTTTATGCGCACCACTTGTCATTCCCCTCTTGTTCCAAAGGTGGCCATCAGCGTCGTCTGCCCTGTGGCAAAGCTCATAGAGCTGCAGGTTCAGGACATTGATGGACAAGATGCACTTATCAGTGCTATTCCCATGTTTTTAGAGGCAGCAGCCATCTTGGGGTGTGGCAGGCCTATAAAGCCCAGCCACACCCAAGCACGTTGCTCACTATTTTGAAGACTTTGATGCAGTCAGACCTTGTAGGGGGTTCTCTGAAGAACAGAGTTCCTGCGTGGCAAAGTGACATTCAATCGAAGTATCCTTGTTTCCATGGTGAATTCAAAAACGAGTAGGTCGTACTCGTAGCCGTAAGGCCTTGATGAATCCAATTTTGGGGGAAGTCGTTACTTTCAGAAGTAAAGCGCCCCTTAGCACAACAAGCAAAGCAGTTTCATTTTCCAGAGTACGGCGGCCTTGGCGCGACGATCAAAGGCGTTTCAGAGCACAGGTGTAAAGCGATGTTTGCACGGCAACTCAAGTGCTTGAGTTCACAGATGTAAAGCGCTCTAGGCACGGCAATTCAAAAGCTTCAGTCCACAGGTGTAAAGCGCTCTTGGCAGGGCAATTCAAGTGCTTCAGTTCAGAGGTGTAAAGCCCTCTTGGCACGGCAATTCAAGCGCTTCAGTCCACAGGTGTAAAGCGCTCTTGGCACGGCAATTCAAGCGCTTCAGTTCACAGATGTAAAGCGCTCTGAGCACGACAATTAAAGCGCTTCAGTCCACAGGTGTAAAGCGCTCTTAGCATGGCAATTCAAGCGCTTCAGTCCACAGATGTAAAGCGCTCTTGGCACAGCAATCAAAGCGCTTCAGTCCACAGATGTAAAGCACTCTTGGCACAGCAATCAAAGCGCTTAAATCCACAGGAGTAAAAGGCTCTTGGCACAACAATCAAAGTGATTCAGGTCACATGAGTAAAGCACCCCCTTAGTATAACGAACATAGCGCTACAGGCAAGATAAGCAAAAGCGCTTCCTGGTATTATAAGTAAAGCGCTTCAAGTTCAATGAGTAAAAACTTTTCAGCCTTTATAGTTGTGAATATGAAAGTATTTTTGGATAAGCAAATCATAGTTTTTCATTGTTTTTTGGAAAGCATAATATGTGAAAAGCATATTTAATTCTTTGACATTTTCTAGGTCATGATCAAAGGTTTATGTTATGAATGCATAGATGTTACAGGATTGATATTCTGAGGATGATCATAGCCCAAAGCTCTTGTCATCTCTAGGTTCTGAGGTGCTAGTTTATTCTTGTTCCATGATGATCATTGTCCAAAGCTCTTGCCATTTCTTGGTTCTGAGGTCGTTGTTTATTCTTGTTCCATGATTCAAAGGAGGGGCTTTGCCTTCATTTCAAAAGGGGTCTCCATCTGATATCGGAGACACATTTAGTCAAGAGTCTATTGATGAGTCATAGTTCTATGAATGAGTAAATGCATATTTGTTCTAACCTTTTCTTTTCAGATCTCTCTCTCTGCTGTTCCCTATCCTAATTCCCTTCCCCCGACTAGCTTCATCATAACTCTGTGCTATAATAGCTTTCTGAGTTGGTGATGCCGGAAGGTGGGCTTTTTGTTCAGCAACGTGCAGATCCCGAGGAAAGGACACAGTGACAAAGACATTGACACGTTCATTTATGTCAAAAGGTGTATCTGCCGCCTCTGCGCCAGGACCATCAAGATCTGGAGCATAGATTTGTGTTACGAACAGACACTCGTATGAGGTATACCCCAACCCCCCCCACCGAGACCTTCAGGGCAGATTATTAAGTGCTCTCTGGACTCCATACAGGTGAGTAAGCCAACTACATCCTGTGCATTATACTCTGGCTGTTAAGGATTGCTTTAAATCCCTGTTTCTTCACTCCACAACGCTATTTCCCTTGGGATGAAATGGAAACAAATAATGCAGTTGGTCCCCTAATGAAGCCATGGTGTTCCTGAAAGCCCTTGAGGAGAATGCAGGACCCTGGTCCGAGTGGAAAGCTGAAACAGCTGCAATGTGCTGATAAAGTCTTACAAATCTTTAATAACAGTTTGATTGTCAGCTGAGCGTTGTGGCCAAACTCATAGAAATCTGGAGCATGAGTCAACAGCAACTAAAATGTATTTGTGTGCACTGTCAGGTGTCAGGGGACCACAGTGGTCCAAGTGCACACATTGTAATGGTTTGTTTGAAATTAGGAGGCGTGTCTGCAGTGGGCGTTTGACGGTGAACCCTTTTATTTGCTGACAGATGTCACAACAAAGGACATACTGCTTGGTCTGTTTGTATAGACCTGGCCACCATTAACGTGCTTGTAACAATGATATTGTACCTACCAACCCAGCATGGGCAGAAGCAACCCCCTCATGCGCTGCTTTGATCAATTCTGGTCTTTGATCTTTATTGGGAATCACACAATTACCCACCCCTGGTATCACTGCTAAGGCTGTATTGAGGCATGATATGCAGTAGAAATACTTGCCAAGATTTGCCTTTAACAAGGACGTGCCGTCAGCCGAAGCTTTCACATCAGCCATTGTTTCATCATCCAATTTCGTTATAAAACGAGTTACTGCAGCAACAGAAGTCATAGCTACTGCTGATTTTGCTGCTTCATCAGCTAAGGTATTGTCAGCGTTGTGTATTCCAACATGCTGGTGTCCTATTGTATGGACATAAGGTAGCGTTTCCTTCAGATCCGCTACTTTCCCCCACAGAAGTCTGTGTTTGATGGTGTTTCCTTCTGAATCTCTGAACCCATTCTGGTGCCAGTAATGCAGATATTCCTTGAAGGACTGGACACAATACTACGAATGAAAGACAATCAGCTGTCCAGGATCTGTGTGTTCTAGTGCCATCACCAGAGCTATAAGCTCTGCCAGTTGTGCAGTGCAGTGCAGTCCCCTAAGGTCTGCATATAAGTAGGCAGTGAATGGAATTCACCATCCTTCATGTAGCCACTCACTACTGCGTAAGCAGCGGAGTATTGATGCTTTGTGCATATAGCTGGTTGGGCTGAACCATCAGTGTACATAATTGTTTCATATTGTTCAATAGGCAATGTGTTTGCTGGAACTGGGTATTCAAGTTTGTATTGCAAAAATTCTTGAGTTTGTAATTTTGAGTCAAAAATATAGTCAACATCAGTACCCATCAGAAACATTGCCCATTAAATCCAACGTGGATGTAGCATTGGGAACAATAGCTTTAGTAACAGCCTCGAGGGCTGGGATGGGGGATACGACAATGATACGTTTCTCCTGGGCCAGAGGTCTCTCTTTGATGACAGCCATCTGAACAGCAGTGAGAATTTTCTCATTGGGAGCAAATAGTTGTTCTGCTGTAGAGTATAAATTGATTTGTATGCAATCAAGACGGTCTCACCCTCATTGAACGTTACATAGGTAAAACAATGGCACCAGCAATCACTTTGATAACCAAGGCGGTCATTCCTACTTTGACGGGCGGAAGTCGCCGCCCGCCTGGCGGGAACCGCCAGAAGACCGTACTGCGGTCAAAAGACCGCGGCGGTCATTCTGTCTTTCCCGCTGGGCTGGCGGGCGACCGCCAAAAGGGCGCCCGCCCGCCCAGCAGGAAAGCACCAGCAACGAGGAAGCCGGCTCCGAATGGAGCCGGCGGAGTTGCTGGTGTGCGACGGGTGCAGTTGCACCCGTCGCGATTTTCAGTGTCTGCCAAGCAGACACTGAAAATCAATGTGGGGCCCTGTTAGGGGGCCCCTGCAGTGCCCATGCCAGTGGCATGGGCACTGCAGGGGCCCCCAGGGGCTCCACGACACCCGTTCCCGCCAGCCAGGTTCTGGCGGTGAAAACCGCCAGAACCAGGCTGGCAGGAAGGGGGTCGGAATCAAGCAGCGCCGCCGTGGAGGATTCACAGGGGCAGCGGGAAGCCGGCGGGAAGCCGGCGGGAAACCGCCGGCTTCCCTTTTCTGACCGCGGCTTTACCGCCGCGGTCAGAATAGCCCCAGAAGCACCGCGAGCCTGTTGGCGGTGCTTCCTCCGTCCCCTAGGTAGGAATGACCCCCCAAGTGTTTTTTGTTGCCCTCCGTGTGTGAGTGTTTAGCTGCAAGTATGTCTTGTTGTAATGCTCTGAGAATCCGTGTGTGTTCGACTGTCCAGTATTTACTGGAAAGTCAGGGTGTATCAAGTCATATAAAGGGTTAATGCATTGTGCATAATTTGGAATGTATGCTCTGGCAAAATTTAAAAAGCCCAACACTGACTGGAGCTTTTTGATTGTGTTTTGAGGTTGTAATTGTGTGCATTTTTCTAAAAATTGGGGCACAATGCTCTTGCCTTCATCTGATAATTTGTATCCCAAGAAGAGGACACTAAGGAAAGCAATTTTATTCAAATTTAATTTGTAGACTAATTTGGAAACTCCCACAACAATGCGGGCTACCCGTCTTATATGTTGCATGAGGTCATCGTCCGTGAGGTAGATATCATCTACATAAGACAACGCCTCAGGCTCAATGTCATGTGAAATAGATGTAACACAAGTTGAAAACAGTCCTGAACTGTTCTTGTACCCTTGTGGGAGTTGGCAAAACTTGTTAAGTCCCTACTTTCAGGCACTATATTTTGGCAGAAAAATCAGTTGGAAATATCCAAGGTTGTTTTACATTTTTTGCTGCACTATACTGTTCATAAGTGCTGTGCTGTGTGCATTTTATATAGCAAATGTGCGTGTATGAATGTTTAAACGCCTGTAGTCTAAGACTATTCTGTTTGAATGGTCTGGTATATCTACGGGAAACAATGGATTGTTTATTGGTGAGACACAGGTTTCAATTACGCCCTGGTACTTTAACTGTGTGAGGATTTTCCTCTTTATCTTCATGTTTTATTGGATATTGGAGTTGGGATATATTGGGTATTACGTGATAAGGGGAGTCTTTATCCCACCCTACGTGGTTGCGATATAACGCAGGTGCCTGCCTCACTGACCAATCAGTGGCGTGACTTTCTACAAGCTTTCTGGGAAGAAGGTACGAGAAGGTTTTTTCAATTATTTCTTCCCCAAACTCTGTTGGCCAATCCTTCTCACCCTTAAAATATCATAAATGGTATCGACGTGATCCCAAAAGATGATTGTCCATTCAATGTCTCCTTCTAGCTGTATAGTTACTTTATACACCGTGTCAGGCATGGAGACATGCATGACCGCAGTCTCAACTTGTAAGAAGTCATCAGTTGCTTTCACCTCCAGATGCTCTTGAAGAGCCTGCTGAACTATTGTGACCTCTGCTGCACTGTCTAGCAGTGCTAGTGCCCACTTCCTGTTCTTCTGTAAAGCCCTCTTC
This sequence comes from Pleurodeles waltl, assembly GCF_031143425.1. Classification (NCBI taxonomy): domain Eukaryota; kingdom Metazoa; phylum Chordata; class Amphibia; order Caudata; family Salamandridae; genus Pleurodeles; species Pleurodeles waltl. The sequence continues at coordinate 894,539,337 of NC_090436.1, forward strand.
CTGAGTAGCATGTCTTATTGCAACTGCTGCCACTTTTTTCTTTTTGAATTGTGGTTTGTGTTGGGGAAGTTTCTCTTTTTTAACAGAATTTTCAGACGAGCGTTGTGAGTCCTTTCTCAGTTTCACTTACTCTGTTCACTGCTCTTACCACCCACTTCTCTCACTGCGTTTTTCCAGTGAGTCCTGAAAGGAACGCAACTGGTGTGTATCAGTATATTGAGATCTGTCAGGAGTTTTTATATTATCTCTATTTCTAAGAACTTAGTGGTTTTGAGGGGTCTCCAAATGCAGAGATTATCCCCTTTCTTTCTTAGGTGTTTTTTGTTTTTTTATCCCAGTATCCTTCAGGTGCTTGCTTGATAGAATCTTTATTAGATTTACCCTGTAATTGTGGTTTAATGGGTCTTGTCCCCAGACTATCTCAGTGTAGGTCTCAGTGATAATCTTGGCAGCTCACGTTCTTGATCCAGTACAGGAATGTCCCTGAGCCACATATTGTTGGGACTAAATTTCCCCAGGGTGTCTTCCAGTAGGAGAGAGCACCAAGATTTACTTAATAGAATACAAAGAGTCTTCAGTTTCTTCAGTTTAATTGCTGCAGAGGGTTACAAACACAGGAGCACTTGCGTCTCTTCGTGCAAAGCAGTAGCAACCCCCAATCCATCTCCCTGGTCACCTTTATACTGTCAATTCCACCTCCCTCTCCCTGCGTGCGTGCGTGCTTAGTTAAGTCCATATATGTGCACAACCCTATCCTGAACAATTTTTAGCAAAATCAGCAAGATGCATATTGCATCGTTAACAGAAATGGTTTCAACTGACAGGATACAGATAACTTCTTATTGGAAAACATTTCGCAAACTGATAAGGTATAGGCGATGTCGCCACTGAGGCGTCTTGAGTTAACAAGTTACGGATAACATCTCTAGGCCGTAAGTGTGAGCAAACAAAAATTCTGAGGAAAGCAAGTCTAAAGGTCAAACAGAAAAACTGTTGTTGCAAGCAAAATGCAGCTCTGCACGTAGTCCATACATTAAGGAGAAACACACATTGCATAAATTGAGCCCTCATGTCAAGTTAAGAAATTAGAGTTTCCACAAACCGCCATTTTTGCCATGAGGTGAACATTTTGCATCTAAATTTCTACTCTACACATCTCATAAAACACTCTCTCTTGAGCAAGCAAAGCATTTTTTGCATGTACATTAACTGGGGGTGGACGACAAGCTCCCATACATGTGGTACAAATGACGGGTAGGCAATTTATACAGAGGCAGCACCCTAGTACTGCTCCAGCAATTATGAGTAATCCTATGAACACTTTCCAACCCCAAGTAGTAAGAATCCCCCAGAACCATCCTGATACAGTCCATGTACCAGTATCTTGATGTATTTCTTCCGCTATTTTATGTAATGTTTTTATTGCCAGGTAAACAGAAGGGGCATTATCCAGTATATATACGCAACAGGAAGACCCAATTATACGGCATACACCACCACGGTCAGCCGGTATGATATCTAGGGCAACCCTATGTTGAAGAGTCATCAGCCTGTTGGCTTGCATCCCAACCGTTATGTTGGGTAATGCTCCTGCAGTCTCATTTATGACAGCTTCTACCCAGCAGGTGAGTCTCCTAATGTCTCTACTAGCCAGACCTGCTCCTACTGGGTAGAACAGGGCCAGAAAGAAATCTGTGGCTACCTCACCTGTTGTGTCTGTTTGGTCAACTTCTCTTTTCTGCAGGTGATTATTTTTATGGTAGCTAGGAGGTGCAATATAAACAGCCAGACCATTCTGGTGGGAGGCGAATATAGGCATTCTTGCCACACACCAACACTGTGGCTGGAGTTGCCGCAAATTCATGAGGGCCTGGCTCATTCAATTGTATTGATGCTCTACATTTACTCTGGCCAATCCACTTCTGTCCCTGGCTAGAGTAACAGAGTGGGGCCTTCACACTTGTTACTATTACTCTAGTTCATAGTCCCTTCTTTATTTCTGACGTGGTGTAGGAACTATTATAACTTTCATATTCCTTTTCCTCCAGTTCGTTGCCCCACCTCCCATTGTCTATTCCGCATGTATTATTCAGTTTTGACAGGAAGTCAAGGTACCCCAGTACTTCCTTTGTTATAGATCTTTTTAGGAGAAGTGCTGTCGTTGCCATGAACTGACTTAGCCTGCAGGTATCATTAAATGAAAAAGGAAGAGTGCCAAACAGCATACTACCTTCAGTGAAATGGGGAAGAAACCCACAAACGGAACAATTTGACTTATTAAAAATTTGCTGAACTGCCCCCATCATTTTAATGAAAGTGTTATTCATGTAGTCTGCCCTGTGGGCTTCCTTGTGTGTAGCTAACGTAACAAAATGATGATCGGGAGGGGGTACTGTTGTCGGTAGTATCTTATGGATGGGAGCATGCCATTCAAGTACGAAAAACGTTGCTAATGCAAGGGAGCACACAAAAGTAATGTGGTAAATAATACAATACCCTTTTTCTTTTTGTTCTCCCCTCTTTCCTCCCTAGTAACATTGCGATACCCATCCATTTCCCTGTCTACTCTATCAGGCACTATTTACAATAATTCCCAGTGTCCTTTGTTTCAAAGCCTTACTGGTCAGCTTATGTACAGGTCCGGTCGTTGGCGGTCTTCACCACCGGAATGGGGTGCAGTCTTTCCTAGGACTGTTTCTTCTGTTAAGTCTCTTTGTAGTTCACACAAGCTTTCTTCCTCAAACAGTATCTAGGTCCAATTAGTTCCTGTTCAAACAACTCAGGGGGAGAAGTGCTCTTATCTGCGTGTTCCTCAGGAGTCCTTATCTCCCCGTTCAGAATCATTTCTCCTTCTCCAAAAGGTACCTGGTAGGGAATGTGTTCAGTCTCAGAGTCTGGCACATTGTTAAGCACCCATTGATCATAGGGAAAAGGCAAAGGGCACTTCTTCACATGTGAGGCGTGAATCCAGTTCTTTTTACCGCCACACTTCACAGCAGTTTGGGTCACTAGGAGGATTTGGAATGGGCCCTTCCACCTGGGCTTAAGGCTGGATTTTTTCTGGAAATCTTTCACAAATATCCAGTCACCTGGCCGCAGGGAATGGCCGTCCCCCTCGAACCTCCTAGGTAGTCTCTCCTTGACTTGTTCTTGAATAGAACGTAATTGTTCAGTGAGTTGTACACAACAATCCAAAAATAATGGATAATCAATGTCAGAGAACATCTTTTTCCTAGGCACCCCCCACAGATTAGCTGGTTGCCCCATCACAACCTCGTAGGGCGATACTTTAGCTCTGGAATGTGGTGTATTTCTAATGGAGAACAGTGCTATGGGGAGTGAGTCTGGCCACTTTAACTTTGCCTCAGCACATATTTTTGCCAGCTTGCTCTTTAGGATACCATTGTAGCATTCCACTTGGCCTGCTGCTTGTGGATGATAGGCACAATTAAACTTCTGTTGTATTTTCAAACCCCTACAGACCAAATCCATCACCTGTCCGGTGAAATGGCTACCATTGTCACTCTAAATCATTCGAGGCAGACCATACCTAGGAAACTACTCTTTCATCAGTACCTTGGCCGCACTGGCAGCAGAGCAATCAGTCAGCGGATAGGCCTCCACTCATCTACTGAAAGTGCACACCACCACCAGCATGTACCTTTTCTTGTTCACGCGTTCCATTTCCACGAAATCCATTTGTAGGACTTCTGGGGATGCAAAGTTTCCTTTGGGAACAAGGGTGCCTTTCCCTACATTGTATGTCTGGCATATTATGCGTCTTTGTAGATGTAATTGTGCACATTTAGTAATGTTCTTGTTGTACCAGACCTGGTCTAGCGTGTCCACTATACCCTGTGCACTGATGTGAGCTGGCACATGAGCTGAAGTAACAATAGCTTTTACATAGGCATCAGGTAACATCCACCTTTTCTTCCTTGTTTTATCCACCCAACACCCTTCTCTGTCCAAAGTGGCAATACTATGCCATGACTCAAGTTTTTCCGGTGTCGCTGCATCCTGGATGTCCTTTACGCTGTCTATTGTCTTATTCATCATGCCTACTTCTGGCATCCATCTACCTGTCCCTGCCACATACATGGGTGTCTGTTCACTCTGAGCTGTCTCTTTTGCTATTTGGTCAGCATAGGCATTGCCTCTTCCTACATCATTCTCTATTTTCTTGTGGGCTGAACATTTTATCACTGCAATCTTACTAGGTAGTGTCAGGGCATTCAATAATCTCACAATCAAATCCCCATGTTGTATTTTTGTTCCGTGTGAAGTCATGAACCCTCTTTCTTTCCACAATTTTCCAAAGGAGTGTGCCACCCCAAAGGCATATTGGCTATCTGTGTAGACATTTACTCTTAATCCCTGGCTCAGTTCACAGGCCCTTGTTAGAGCTATCAGTTTTGCCGCTTGTGCAGAGTTTTGAGGTATTTTGTTAGTCTCTACTACTGTCTTGAGTGTAGTGACAGCATATGCAGCAGTAGCCATTCCACTGGGTAATTTGAAACAAGATCCATCCACAAACAGTTCCCCTTCCCAGTCTTGCAGTGGTTGATCAGTAATGTGAGCTCTCCCTTTCGTTTTTCTTCCTCAGTGGTGATAATGCAGTCGTGAATGCGTTTGTCAGAGAGATCTTATTGACTTTCATCATCAATAGGAATGCTGAAGAAGGCATTCTTAAGATCGATGACTGAGAAATATTTGGCTGTGGGTGGAATCATGTTGAATAACGTTGTAACATCAGGGACAACAGGGAATTGTGGTACTACAGTTTTATTAATGGCACGCAGATCAATAACTAATCTATATTCAGGTGGGGCCTCAGGTGCTGTTTTCTTCTCAATGGGGTGTCAAGGGCTATTGCAGGGACTGCCAAAGCTTTCTTTTATTATTCCCTGTCGCAGCATGTGTTGAACGACTTGGAACAGCCCTTGTGCGACCTCAGGGGATATCTTATATGGGGGAATCCGAGGTAGAGGACCACCATCCCTTATCCGTATTTTAATGGGATCCATTTTTACAGTACCAACATCATTTTTGTCTGCGGCCCATAAGGAAGTATCAATGGTGTGCAGCTCTGGGTGTGTGTCTAGGAGGGATGAGACTGTATAGTTGCATGAGGCAGCCCAATTGTCGGGATTGGCTATGGTAACATACACACCATCTGGGGAACAATATATGAGGGCATGCAATTTTTTCAGGAGATCTAAACCAAGTAAATTCTCATGGCACCTCTCAGTCAGTACTAAAGAGTGTGGGACAGAAAATGGTCCTACAGTAATGTCGAGTGGCTTGGAAATGGGGCTGTGTACTGGTGTTCCTGCGAACCCAAGCAAAATGTTTGTAGACCCAGAGAGGGGCGCCCCAGGAAGAGAGTTGCTCATTGCTGAAGTACGCGTGGCGCCTGTGTCTAACAGGAACAGATAATCCCTATTTTCAACATTCACAGGTACATAGGGTCCTCGCTGTTCAACAGGTATGGCCACTCTCCCGTTACCCTCTCCTGGTCAGCCCTATGACATATTGTCAGTATAGTCATCTACATTGAAGGAAGTGTCAAAGAAATTGTGGCGCGGCTGTTGGTGTTCAGCATGAGTTTTGAAATCTTGTCTGGTAACTCCCCCCCTATTCACTGTCTGGTATCCCTGTCCATTTCCTCTCTGACCCTGTTGTGCGGTCCCCTGTAAATCCGGACAAGCCTCTTTCCAATGTCCTCCTTTTTGCAATAGGCACAAGCGTTTGGGCCAATTGATCTCTGTCCCTTTTGCGCCTGAGCCACTGAGTGTCCCCGACCAGCCCCTCTTCCACGTCCTCTACCCCTCTGTCCCATGTTATTACCTTGATACTGCTGAGGAAATGCCTGCACGTAAGCGCTTTTGTCTTTAAATCCTTCATTTTTTAATCTGTATGTTCTTTTCTAGCTTTAGACATATTTTCATAGAAGGTGCCCATAACTAACAATTCAGATGAATTTCTTTTTGGCCATGTACTCTCTGTTGTTTTAATAGCATCGCAGGCATCCTTTTGTAAATTAGATACAAATTTATCAGCAAACATTCGTTGTCCTGTCTGTGTGTTAAGGTCCTGTCCACTAGAGGAGTGGAATATGTCCTCAAATCTCGTGAAAAAATCGGACACTTCCTCATCTACCTTCTGCCCACAGGCGGCCAGTTTGTCCCAACCTACATGTGTGCGTGGCACTATTGGTTGATGGTGTTTTATAAAGAGCACAGGTAAGGCGCGTAAAAGTTCGCTGGATAGGTCAGCTGGCTTTTGCCTACTGTCCTCACGTTCTAAATCTGCCCAAGTAGCCCCAAATATATTAAAATCATTCACTCTTTTTATTTGCTGCCAAATGGTGAGTGGGAGTAATGTATCAAAGAACATCTCTGTATCTTTAAATGTCATTATGGCCATATTGCTGGCAGCTTCTAATTCCTCGTAAAACAAAGTAGGGGTTTTTCTGTAGTCAGGAAGACTTTTCCTGATACTGAGGAGTTCTGAACGCTGCCAAGGGGTATGGATATACTGGCGAATGAAAGTTCCTTCATTTGCTGCATCAGCTCTAGGGTGAAGTTCACGCATGGGGAGTTGGTGACCATGTGTCTTTATTGTTTGAGCATGTTCAAGACACTGTTTGACAGCAGCACTTTTTATTTCTGGTCCCCTTTTATCCCTATACAGATTATATTCGTCTACCGGCATATCTGCAGGGAAGTTAAACCCTGCCTCTTTACACTTGCGCCATAAATTTTTCTGCATGCATTGAAGTATAGTACTCTGTTAGAAGTCAGTCTACCTTCCAAACTGGTATAGTATTTCTGCTATATCTATGTCCTTGTTTTCATTCATCCAATCAGTTGCAATAGTGGGGAGAAGTAAGTTGTTTGTGCTGGACCCAGAGGTCCTTTCTGTGGTCAAATCCTCTTTACTGAGGTCAAGCATAGGAAACTCCACATCAAAGTCAATTTTCCCGTGGCATAAAATTGGGCGCAATGTACTCCCCAACAATGATGCTTCTTCTCTGGGCTCAGGCGGGACAGTATGGGTGGAACTAGTGCTAGTGGAAGAATATGGGGTACTAGTGGTAGTTGTTGTGGAAGGTGTAGAAGGGGCTGAAGTAACGCTATATGTTAGAGGTGGCTGAGAATGAGCCCTCACTGCCACATTTTGGCCACTAAGTTGCTCCTGCACATTGGGAATTTCATTTAGATTGGGGTTCGGAGGGGGCGCCTGAAATATAATAGGAGCGTAAGGTGGAGGGTTATCAAGGAGATGTTGCAACAACGATACATCTTACTTGTAGCCATTCTAAACTCTCTATCCCCCTCCTCTATATTCTGTGCTCTTTATTTGTTAGCATAATCAGTTAGTTTTTGGGCTGGGGACTTGTTTTGTTCTTTCATTTGTTCTTTCACTTCTCTCATTCTAACCTTTCTTGCTTCTTTCTCCCAGGTGCGGTAACTATCCCACATGGCTCCCCGTACTTTCTGTTTATTCAACATTTGCTCAAGATAATAACGTTTTTCATCAACCCAAGAGCCATTTAATGGCCTTTGCCTTTCCCCTCCTTTCCTTGTATATTTGTGCCATAATGTGCCCCAGAGGGTCGGGCTTGCACTATATTTTTTTAACATAAACCAAGCCGGGGTTCCCTCATCTGGCACAGGTATTGACTTATCCAGACTGAAGGACCCGAAACAACAACAACAACATTTAGAAAAGCATTTCTTGAGCTTACTCATCCTCCTTATCCTAATAGCTGATAGTGGGCATGAGAAGGTCTTTTATCAAATCAAATGCCTACGTCAACAATATCTCAAAACCAAGTATTCAAGACGTCAAAAATCACCCCAAAAAGGTACAAAGGGACATAGAACGGTCTCACCAATTAGATGCAGTCAAGTGGCGTAGTCAAGTCAGGGGCCGGTCTTCGTATTCTCAAGACGCAATTTCGTCTACCCTCCTACTGGTTTTCAGTGGAAGAAATGATTTACAGATGGATGGATGTTGGGGACGTTGGATGGCAGCTGTAAGAAACACGTCTTTTAGGCAGGGGCCCTACGATCCGCTGTCTCTGGTCTCCTCCGTCTGTCACAGGCTTCTAGTCTGTCGAATTTCTTGCCGTGAGTCTCAGCAGCGGTGCCTCCATTTGTTGGGACTAAATTTCCCGAGGGTGTCTTTCAGTAGGAGAGTGTACCAAGATTTACTTAATAGAATACGAAGAGTCAGCATTGGTCTTCAGTTTCATCAGTTTAATTGCTGCAGCGGGTTACTAACACAGGAGCACTTGTGCCTCCTCATGAAAAGCAGCAGCAACCCCCAACCCATCTCCCAGATCACATTTATACTGTAAATTCCCCCTCCCTCCCCCTGCGTGCTTAGTTAAGTCCATATATGTGCATAACCCTTCCCTGAACAATTTTTAGCAAGATCAGCAGGATGCAGATTGCATCGTTAACAGAAACGGTTTTAACTGACAGGATACAGATAACGTCTTTCCGGAAAACATTTAGCAAACTGGTAAGGTATAGGCGATGTCGCCACTGAGGCGCCTTGAGCTACAAGTTACGGATAACATCTCTAGGCCCTAAATGTGAGCAAACAAAAATTCTGAGGAAAGCAAGTCTAAAGGTCAAACAGAAAAACTGTTGCAAGCAAAATGCACCTCTGCACGTAGTCCATACATTAAAGAGAAACACATGTGGCATAAATTGAGCTCTCATGTCAAGTTAAGAAATTTGCATTTCCACAATATGCACTGCTGGTGCAACTGCCTCCCCTTTGAGATTACTCACCATTATTGAAGATACTGTGGCAAAATTGCCAATCAATTGCATCCCCAAATCAAGGGACAGGGCTGCCCCGTTTTCATCTTGAATTTGATTTAATACCTCCGGAAGATTGGCAAGTATCAGTTTACTGTGTGCGGTTGTATGGAACGTGGCAAATACCATGCCGCAAGTATTGCAGTTACCTACTGTGGGAACCATCCCAAATGGCAAGCACATAGTGAGTGTTCTGTGTTTATCCTGAGGACCGGTATGGGGAAAAGCTGCTTCCAGCGCATTTATTTTTTGAACTACCAAAATGGAATGTTCTCCCGCTTGGCGGTTACTTTACCCATGATTGAATGTACAGTCTCAGGATTAATGCCTGGTGTAACTGCATGTGGTTGCTCTGGGGCAGCACGTGCTGGGATAGTATTTAATGTTTGCACTATTAACTGTACTAACAGTCTGTATATTGCCGTGACCTCTGTATATAAGTGGCGGACCTCATCTACCGCCAAGGATGCTGATCCAGGGTGCGGTATGTATGTGGCCAATAAAGGCCAGGTAGGACCATCATTTCTCAGAGGACCTAACCTAACGTGTAGTATTGTATGTAGTAGGGCACCATCAAGCCAATTATTATGGTCTTGATAATATAGAGGTATCTCTAAATATACATACGCTCTGTATTGTGCAAGTATGTTAGCAGGTGTGTGTTTTGCTCTTCACTGCTGACAAAGCTGAAATACACACACACTGAATAGAATCTCTGGAATGCAACTTTTAGTCTAGGAAATACATTTATTAATAAATTACTCTGCAAGGTTTGTAAAGGAAGGTCAGCACAACCGAAAATGCATGTTTAAAATGTCCACAACGATAAAATTAAAACATTTAGAAACAATCTTCAATCTATAAACAGCAAATATATACATGCAAAAATACAGATACCTATATTTATATCTATATGTATATTCATACACAATGCATAGCAAATAATTAGTTTAAAAAATCATTACCTTGGGGCACAGTTGCACCTTCATGTTTCTCTGAGTAGCTTCAAGCCGTAGACTCCAAGATCGGCTGTAAGGAGAAAAAAAGAGATCTACCCTCACTGGATGTCAGGCATTGACATCTCAATCCTGGCTGAAGTCTCTGAAACTCCCCACCGTCAATCCTGGGTCTCTTATATACCTTAAACAAGCCAGAGAGGAGATTTCTAGAAAAAAACCTTGCTCCTTGTTATTCAGAAACACTAGCTACTTTGGGTCAGTTTTGAAAGGAACATGTTGGAATTGGCCCAAATGCCAAGGTGCCCCCTTTCAAAACAAAACTGTTCCCTGCTGTACCATAAACATCATCCTAGCACATTCTTATCTGCCTAAGCCCTTGGTGAGAAAGAACGCGCAGAATAAAAACATGAGCAAAAAGCACATTGCATAACATGGGCATTAAAAAATACATTCAGCTTTTAACGTGGCAGTGGCTAATGCTAAAATAAAGTCAATAGTCAAAATGATACTGGTGGTCACTAATATTACGGTGTGCTGCTAGGCTAAGTGCAACGTGGAGTCAGTGGTCAAAACACAAATACCATTACAGTGTGTACTAATGAAATGTGTTAGTGTCCCCATCAACTGCTGGAAAAGTAACCAAAGAATAAAATGTTTCTGTTCTGTAGGCCGGATGAGCCTCAACAACAAGTGTGACTGGACCCCCTTGGCCTCTGAGGCCATTTGCCAATAAATGTGCTGTGAGGGGTGGTCACGTGTTTACTGCAATTGCTACCCGGTGCGGGTTATCCATGGTAAAGGTATTTGTTCAGAGATGACACCAAATGGGGATACATCCTTTTAAGGTTCAAGCTTGAACAACCTACAGTGTTAGTAAGGTACTACCTACTCAGCTGAGGAGGAAATCCTCAGTACCACAGACGTCTCCGTATATAGTGTTGATGTGCCTTTATCAAGTAGTGAGACAGAGATACTTAGGAGGATCCAAAAATTAGTGCCTGACCAAACGTTGGCGGCGCCATGTTGCATAGCTTCTCATTATCCTAATGAGACTACTGGATTTGGGCTGCAGAATCACCTGATTTGTAGGGTACTGAGTACAGTCCCACACCATGTGACGCCTATTGGCCTAATCCGGGATTTCCGGCCAACTAGCAGTGCCTCATCTCCACCCAAGAGTAGGGATGATTGTGGCAACCAAACGCATGACAGAGAGGACTCCTGAGGAGAATTGTGGTCAATCAGATCTCATCCCTTTCTCTTAGTTACATTAGTCTCACACAGGCAAAGACAAGCAGAAGCAGAGTATAGTTCAATAAGGTTTATTGAAGTAACCCCATCTTACATAGAATGGCATTTTTTGGAATAACTAGGATGATAAAACACACTAGAATCAAAATTGTGACAAGGAGAGTGAAACACAAACACAGTCCCACCATACTGTCACTAGAAGTAATATATTTCCTACCTAAGCTATATTAGAGCACAGCGTGATAAACCCTAATCTGCCCTTCAGGTTTCCCCCTGGGAAGACATCATCCCTCATACCCAGAGGGCATCTTAGAGATGCCCCCTGAATACATACCCAACCTGCTACACCAGACATGTTGCTGGCCACATGGGGAGAGTGCCTTTGTCACTCTGTGGGTAGGAACAAAGCCTGGTGTGGAGGTGCTTCTCACCTCCCCCTGCAGGAACTGTAACACCCTTTGTTACAGCGCCCCAGGGCATCCCAGCTAGTTGAGATGCCCGCCCTTCCGGCCACTGCCCCCACTTTTGGCGGCAAGGCTGGGGGAAATAATGAGAAAAACAAGGAGGAGTCACCCACCAGTCAGGACAGCCCCTAAGGTGTCCTGAGCTGAGGTGACCCCTGCCTTGAGAAATCCTCCATCTTGAGTTTGGAGGATTCCCCCAATAGGATTAGGGATGTGCCCCCCTCTCCAAAGGGAGGAGGCACAAAGAGGGTGTAGCCACCCTCAAGGACAGTAGTCATTGGCTACTGCCTACCCAGACCTAAACACACCCCTAAATTCAGTATTTAGGGGCACCCCAGAACCTAGGAAACTAGATTTCTGCAGCCTGAAGAAAGAAGAAGGACTGCTGACCTACAAGCCTGCAGAGAAGGAGGAAGACGACAACTGGTTTGGCCCCAGCCCTACCGGCCTGTCTCCAACTTCAAAAACCTGCTCCAGAGACGCATCCGACAGGGACCAGTGACCTCTGAAGCCTCAGAGGACTGCCCTGGACTACAGACCCAAGAAACTCCTGTGAACAGCGGCCCTGTTCAAAACCAGCTACTTCTTTACAACAAAGAAGCAACTTCCAAGGACTTCACGTTTCCCGCCGGAAGAGTGAGACTTCACACTCTGCATCCGATGCCCCCGGCTCGACCTGCAGAAAACCAACACCTCAGGGAGGACTCCTCGGCGACTGCGAGCCCGTGAGTAACCAGAGACGACCCCCCCTGTGTCCCCACAGCGACGCCTGCAGAGAGAATCCAGAGGCTCCCCCTGACGGTGACTGCCTGTAACAAGGGACCCGACGCCTGGAACCAACACTGCACCCGCAGCCCCCAGGACCTGAAGGAACCGAACTTCGATGCAGGTGTGACCCCCAGGCAACCCTCTGCCTTGCCCAGGTGGTGGTTGTCCCGAGAAGGACCCCCTGTGCCTGCCTGCATCGCTAGAGAGACCCCCGTGTCCCTCCATTGATTCCTCCCTGAAACCCGACACCTGCTTTGCACACTGCACCCGGCCGCCACTGTGCCGCTGGGGGTGTGTTTTGTGTGCCTACCTGTGTGTCCCCCAGTGCTCTACAAAACCCCCCTGGTCTGCCCCCGAGGACGCAGGCACTTACCTGCTGGCGGACTGGAACCAGAGCACCCCTGTTCTCCATAGGCACCTATGTGTTTTGGGCACCTCTTTGACCTCTGCACCTGACCGGCCCTGAGCTGCTGGTGTGGTAACTTTGTGGTTGCCTTGACCCCCAAACGGTGGGCTGCCTGCGCCCCAGGACTGAGACTTGTAAGTGTTTTACTTACCTCCAAAACTAACCTTTACTTACCTCCCCCAGGAACTGTTGATTTTTGCACTGTGTCCACTTTGAAAATAGCTTATTGTCATTTGTACAGAGACTGTATGTGATATTGCTTCCATTCAAAGTTCCTTAAGTATCTAAGTGGAGTACCTTACATTTAAAGTATTAACTGTAAATCTTGAACCTGTGGTTCTTAAAATAAACTAAGAAAATATATTTTTTCAATATAAAAACCTATTGGCCTGGAGTAAGTCTTTGAGTGTGTGTTCCTCATTTATTGCCTGTGTGTGTACAACAAATGCTTAACACTACCCTCTGATAAGCCTACTGCTCGACCACACTACCACAAAATAGAGCATTAGAATTATCTTTTTTTTGCCACTATCTTACCTCTAAGGGGAACCCTTGGACTCTGTGCACACTATTTCTTACTTTGAAATAGTATATACAGAGCCAACTTCCTACAGACACCCTCCCCATATAGGCCACGGATTCGGTAGTGGAAGACGTTCAGCAATCAGAATGCAGTCGTCATCTAGCTGGAATCTCCCTCTAACGTATATGGGACATAGAAGTATTTTATAATAAAACAATTGATGTTCTAGGAAAATGTCCCCATGTAAGGATGTTTCTGTGAATGTCGGAGACACAGCGTACCACTTTTTGCCGGCAACCCTATCTGACTGCAGCCTTGAAGAAAGCACAAAGTGAAATGAATGCAGTGCTAAAAACGTAATGCTTTCCTAGGTGAAGGAACAAACAGATAGAGATAATAAAAGAACACCGCAAATGTGGCAAATGCTAGAAAAATAAAGCAATGCTTAATAAAATGTAACTGGGCTAAAGTGTACAACAGCAGGCCTAGTTTGCTAAAATAACGTGTCTAAAACATGGCTAAAATAGCCATACAACAAGGGAACTATTGCTATCACTTGTACCCTCTCCTCCTGAATCTTTACCAAAGTCTTTGTGATTAGTAGAAAAGATGGGAATGCATTGAGTAGTTTGCAAGGCAAATCCATCAGTAGAGCGTCTGTTCACCATGCTCCCCTTTTGTGAAACTTCGAGCAGACACTCAGAACCCTTGTGTTGCTCCTTGATGTGAATTGGTCTAGAAACAGAGAATCCAGATCTCCTGCAGATCTGACTGAAGATCTTGTGAGACAATGACAGGTTTATTGACAAAGGAAGAGATGTGCTCAGAAGATCTGCTTGAGTGTTATCTATCCCTGTAATATGTGTCGCTGACAGACTGAGAAGACTGGCCTCCACCCAGAGACCAATTGATGTTGGCACTTAATTCAAGGACCTAGTTCTGGTGCTTCCCTGTTGGTTTATGTATGTATGTATGTTGTCCTATCTCAACATGACCTTCTTCTCAGGATGAAGTCCTTGAATGCTAGGAGAGCCCTGTAGGTTTCCATGAGTTACCCCCAGTTCGAAGATATCTTCTGCTCCAACTATGACCACCTCAGCTGATATGAGTGACTGAGGTATGTACCTCCTTAACCAATCTTGCTGGCATCTGCTGTTATTACCAGAGGTTGGTGAGGAGACATCCGCATGCCCTTGCAAAGATTTTTGTGCTTAACTACCGTTCAAGCTCCCACTTAACCTGATTGTTCAGAGGAAACTATTAGCCCAACAAATAAATGTTTGGAGAATAGAACTTGTCCAAGTGCTGCAGAAAAAGGCACAAATGAAGAAGTGCCCAAGGGACTGCAAATACGCAGGCCCCCATGTGTCCCTGCACCTCCATACATAACCTTGCCTGAATCTCTGAAATGGAGAGAAGGAGCTTGATCATTCTCTGCAAATGAATGATCTGTTCTTGAGGAAGAAAATTCTTACAAGATCTGTCCTGAAAATGGGTCTAATTAACCTGATTTCTCAGGAAGGAATCAGCTGACATTCTGGGAGCTTTAGAAGACCCAATCTGCTTATCCAAAAGGAAGGAGCAAGGAAGGAGCATAAATAATCCATTTGCCTAGGTACAGATAAATTGGTATCCCCTGCAAATGAAGATGGGCAACAATTGGAGCCATCATCTCTGTGAAAACTCTGGTGGCTGATTTTATGCAAAAGGGAAATACTGTGAACTGCTGATTACAACTCCCTACTGCAAACCTCTGGAATCTCCAGTCATTCGTTGCAATAGGGATATGAAGATAAGCATCCATGAGATCTAGAATAATCATGAAACTCTGCAACAAGATCAAAGCGGTGATCCTCTGGAGCGTCTCCATTTTGAATCTGATGTCCTGAAAGTACTGATTGAGATTATTCACGGTTATCAACAGACAACAGCCCACAAATAACTTCTTGACCAGGAAGAAAACTGAGTAAACACTCAGGCCCTTTTCATTCGTTGAAACAGGGCATATCACTTTTTTCTTTTGGAGAGAGGCAGTCCCTTAAATCAATGCTTGACTTTTGAGGGAATTCCTGGGAAATGGGGTTTGAATGAGTCCTGAAGGTTCTGGAGGAGTCTGAAACTCTATCAGGTAAACTGGTTTGACAATCCTTAGAATTCACTTGTCTGATTGTTTTCCATTCAGAGAAAAACTCCATTACCCCTCCGCTGAGTAAGGGAGCATAACTCCTGAGAGAGTCAGGAATTCTATAGTTTGGAACCTTAATCCCATCTCTGCTTCTTGAAAGAACGAAATGAAGAAGAAGATTTGCCCTGGTAACTGAAAGAATGGTCAGAGGAGTGTCTTCTTGAAGGTTAGCGAAAGGATTTCTATGAAGAAGACTTAGAAAGCTTTGGCACCCCCCTCCTAAATGATTTCAAGTGTTTACTCTCCTTAAAGAGACAATAGAGTTTATTCTCCAATTCCAGTCCAAACAGTCTGTGACCCTCAAAAGGCATTTCAGTGGCTGTGCCCCTCTGAGCTGCGCCAGTATTCCACTTTTTTAGGCATAAATGTTGTGTGGCTGAGATAGATGCTCCACTGGCTAGAGATGAGGATCTAACCACATCAAAGGAGATATTTAATCAAAATTTTGTATGGTGCTCCATTGATTCTAACAGATGAAGACAGTCCTTCTCTTCTTAGATGGCCTGGAACAGCAATTTAAAGTCTGTAAGCAAAGCTCGTGTTTTATATACCTTATAAACTCAAGCTCCCAGTGCAAACTGAGATCCTGTAAGGACCTTCTTTATTGAGGAATGCACCTTCTTGTCTGTGGTTTCTTTAAAATATTCTCTTCTGCCATTAATGAACGACCCACTATACTGGCCACCACTGAATCAACCTGGATCACAGCAAGTATCACAGTCTCCATTTCTTCAAGAGGGTAAGGTTTTGTCATAAACGTAGGTGGGAAATGTTCTCAGGATCTTCCCATTCATTTTTAATGAGATCCAGAATAAATTGATGAATTGTCAGTCCCAAACTGAGAGGTTTGTGAAAATATTGTATCTTGAGAAGAGGATGGCTTCTCCAACGGAGGAAACCCCATATTTTCCCTAACTTGGGTAAAGAGCTCTTCCGTGATATCCTTAGAGGTATAATTCACCTTGAACTCTGGGGGAGGAAAAGAGTCTTCTCTGTCCGAGGAGACATCAGAAGCAGAAAGAAGGTCCTAACCAGCTTCTTATTAGGCTCCTTATTCATTCTTCTCCTGTAATTATCTTTAAAAGCTTTTAACGGTTCCAGGACTATAGGACAAATCATCTCCTCTTCATCTTCCACTCTACTCCTCTTGCATCTTTTAGAAGAGGGAAGGGAGGCCCCATCGGAGCAAGAGGATGACGGATCTAGAGGGAGAGATGTAATGCGTCTTGGCATATTGCTTTCTCATCATGATCCGGAGATGGTCATCTGCCAGAATAACACAGCAGTCAGATTCCACACATGCAAACTGCACAAGATTTAACCAGGCACAATATATCACATACAAATGTGCAGGAGCACGTCTAATACTCCACTGAGAGGCATCTATCCAGTCGCGGCTCGTGCACTGCTGAAGGGGCGGGAAAGAGGGGCATTAACGGGGGAATTAAATTAAAAATAATTTAAAATAAAAACCACTTACCTGTGCCGCCACCACCGCCTTCACGACCACACTGCTCCTCTCCTCTTCCGACAGCCTTCAGGCACAGGCTCCCAGCCTGCCCTGCGCCAGTCCAGACACTGCTCGAAGCAGCGCCAGGATTAGCTGGGAACACCCAGCCACGGCGCTCCTAGGCTGACTGGGAGCCTGTGCAGGCTCTCTCCAGCCCTGCAACTGTGTTGCTGGACTGGAGAGAGCCCGGTGCGCTTGTGAGACAGCCGGCCAAACATACATGTGCACTCAGGGGGAGTGCACACCACTCCCCCTCATTGCTCTTCACCCCGTGGCCCGACCCTTTTCCCCTTAAACGATAGTAGACAAAGTTTATTATTGTTTTTGTGGAAAAGATTTGCAGCTGGTGGGGGTGGGGAGGGGGAAGACACTCCTCTGCGCTTATGGAGGAGCCGCCCCTGCACCTATGACACATTGGGCAGAAAACTAAAGGATGCGTATACATGGATCTGAAAGATTCCTGCCACGAATGTGCTTTTTCCCAAACTTCGCTCCTCAGCAAACTCAGAAGCTCCCAGGCAGGAGAACAAAGAAGTATATTACACCCACCTCCAACGACAGGAGCAAGTCCTCGCATCTTCGCTGCTTGGTTCAAACATTGACCAGGAGAAGGAGGGGAGAGATACGGACCACGATACCACCAGGAGAGTAGGTCATTTTTTTTCACCAACCGGGAAAAGGAGTAAAAATCAAGGACATCCACCGCCGACCAGTGCGGTAAGTCCACAACCAAAGATCCCACATTGCAGAGGAGCACTGCTCACAAGCCCAGAAGGCAAGCCCTGCTCATCCAAACTTTCTTCTAGGGCCTGTGTTCCTCATTCCATAGGAAGAAAAAACTAACAGGAAGATTCTGAGTAAGCGATCCCTTGAATAGCATCCAGGAGAGAGGGTAGGGATTACTTAGAATTCTCATCTGTTTTTCTGTCCAGCGGGGGAGTTATCTTTTAAGTGTAATGACTAAGAATAGGACAAGGCACATAGAAATAATCAGAAGATCCTCCTGGAACCAGGTACATCCTGGACGTTCTTAAACACCGAGATCATACACTTCACAGTTTGTCCCAGATATCCTCCAGTAGCACTGGCTTACACTTTCCATAAAATTATGCCCAGAGTCATTATTTCTGCTACCCACACATTATTAAGGTTAGTAAACAACATGTGCATGCTTGTCTTGCGCCGTCAGTATCAGTTATCAGTCATTTGTCTTTTATGGCTGGCAGTTGTGTATTTCAGCAATTTGTCTCCAAAGCAGAAAATGTGTGTCACTTTTTCTCACCTTTCTCAGCGACAACACCTGGCAGTTTGATTTCTCTTTCAGGAACAGTCTTTGGACGTCACACTGAGTTGGCTGTGCCAGCTGTGCCTGACTACACTAATCAGTGCATCACTTCTCTGCCCGTCCTCGATTGAGCAGTATCTCGGGGGTACCTACTCCTTCTGTTTCTGCTGCTCTGCTCTTCAGTGTTTGCTATCCTCACTGCAAAAGCCTGCGGCCCGATTCCATGTAATCTAATTTTAGTTTTTCTCCTCTCGAACCAATTCTTGGTGTGGTCGTCACTTTTCTCCCAAACGGTTGACACTCGTCGCTATAATTAATTGGTTATTTTTTATACTCCACGCAGATCAACCCGCAGGTAAGACGTCTCAAACATAGTCGTGGGAGTGTGTAATATGGTTTATTTTTAGTGGTAAAGCGCCTGTTAGTATATTGCCCTGGTCCATTTCAAATATGTCTAACTGCCACAACCTACAACCGGAACTTATGCCTGGATCAACAAGTGAAGTGAGAAGCTCGTGCCTACGGCACAAAACACAATACTAAACCCAAAAGCCATAAAACTGTCACAGTAGGATACAACAGAGAGGTCTTAAAAAGAGGAAAATAGGGTTCCTGTGCGAGAGGCGTGGTCTGTGGTGTTAATGGCCTCACATAAAACATGAACTGGTATACACTGCTTGACACTGAGTGCAATTTGACTAGTATTTGGGTGCCTCTGTCTGTTTTTGTTTGTTCATCAAAATAAATCACATAACACATACACTGATAACAAATCTGATCTATTGTCTTTACCAATATTCTGCATCTGATAAATTATTACATCCCATTCTTCCATTCTCATCACTTTCCTTTGCAATCTACCTGTGTGTTAGTCACATTTGCCCTTTTTTCCACACATCTCTCTCTGGAGTCCCTCACGTTGCAAGCCCCACACTTCGTCTCCTGTCTCTGCATCACTGTATTTTCGCTCTTTTGTCCTTGCATTACTGACCTTAGAATCATAATTACAATTGGCACATGCATTACCATCGCCCAGTGCACCCCGCGCAGAGATCAAGATTTTGATGAGCACTTAGCAGACCACCTTCACGGCGGGCACTGCCAGCAACTCTCACTGCCTTTAGCCTCATCTCCAGAGTTCTCAGTCATGCCCCATCATGAGCACCCATCACACCATGGATCAGGCACGTGTTTAGAGGCACGTTAATTTGCACTATCCGCCCACTTAAAACCCGATGGGTGGCAATAAGGCCAACATATTCGGTAACTATTTTGTTGGACTTTTACCCACTGGTACGTAACTCTAGATAAAATACTGATAGCTGTACATAATTTGTTTCTATTTAAACACATCCAGTCTTGCAGTTTTAGAGATAATCCTGCCCTGTATGTGCAGTACTGAGAGGGAGTTATCTTACTACAACAGAAACCTGTGATAACGGCCTACGCACATTTCTTTGCAGCAATTCCATCAGCACACTGATCTGTCTCTCTTTGATTTCAGCTTGTACTAGGTATGTCATACCCATTTACCCTACAGAACTTTCTTGTTGGTGTAAAAATATGTGGCCTACAAGATATACACAAATCTCTAGGAAGGTGCATTTATCCACTAACTTTTCTGACACGGTTTAGAACCTGTGACCTGCAGGCTACATGAGTCTCTGCAGTCAAGAGTGTTAGTGGGTAAAGGGACTTGTGGCTAAGGGACAGAACATAATGTTGGACAGCAGCCCATTCTTGGGAACCGTACCCACCGCAGCAACAGCATGTGAAAGGGGAGTTGGAGGCCTGAACAATATAGACACTTAGGGCCTCATTCTGACCCAGGCCGGCTGAAGCACCGCCAACAGGCTGGCGGTGCTTCATTTCTTTTTCCGACCGCGGCTGTGAAGCCGCGGTCGCCCAGCCGGGTCCGGCGTTTTTCCGCCGGATTTCCCCCGGCTGGGGGAATCCTCCATGCCATGGGGATTCCGACCCCCTTCCCGCCAGCCTGTTTCTGGCGGTTTTCACTGCCAGAAACAGGATGGCGGGCACGGGTGTCGTGGGGCCCCCTAACAGGGCCCCACAAGGATTTTCACTGTCTGCATTGCAGACAGTGAAAATCGCGACGGGTGCAACTGCACCCGTCGCACCCCTTCAACTCCGCCGGCTCCATCCGGAGCCGGCTTCATTGTTGCAGGGCCTTTCTCGCTGGGCCGGCGGGCGATCTTTTGGCGGTCGCCCGCCGGCCCAGCGGGAAAGTCGAAATGACCCCCGCGGTCTTTTGACCGCGGAGCGGTCTTTCGACGGGGTAACTTTGGCGGGCGGCATCCGCCGCCCGCCAAAGTCAGAATGACCCCCTTAGAAGTCATTTCCATACAAAAGTGCTGCCGGAGGAGCAGGATTTGTTAGTGAACAGTGGGAGTTCCAAATTAGAAACTGAGGGGGTCATTCCTACATTGGCGGGCAGCGGTCGCCGACCGCCAAGCGGGAACCGCCGAATGACCGCACCGGCCATTCTGGCTTTCCCGCTGGGCTGGCGGGCGACCGCCAGAAGGCCGCCCGCCGGCCCAGCGGGAAACCCCCTTCTACGAGGATGCCGGCTCCGAATGGGTGCGACGGGTGCAGTGGCACCCGTCACGATTTTCAGTGTCTGCTTTGCAGACACTGAAAATCTTAGTGGGGCCCTGTTAGGGGGCCCCTGCAGTGCCATGCCATGCCAGTGGCATGGGCACTGCAGGGGCCCCCAGGGGCCCCACGACACCCGTTACCGCCATCCTGTTCCTGGCGGTGAAAACCGCCAGGAGCAGGATGGCGGTAAGGGGGTAAGGGGGTCGGAATCCCCATGGCGGCGCCATGGAGGATTCCCTGGGCCAGGGGTAAACCGGCGGGAAACCGCTGGTTGCCCTTTTCTGACCGCGGCTTTACCGCCGCGGTCAGAATGGCCAAGGAAGCACCGCCAGCCTGTTGGCGGTGCTTCCGTCATTTTATCCCTGGCGGTCGCCGACCGCCAGGGTTAGAATGACCCCCTGAATCTTTTCAGACCAAAACAAAAAATACAACAACATTTGGCATACAAGATATGTGTTGAACACAGAAGAAAATGGCACATCTAGTACATGGAGTTTGGGTAGTGGTGGGGGAATATTTTAATTTTAAAAAACGCGATGAGTATTTGTCACTAGCGCAGTAGCGGCTTGTGATTTGAAAAATATCCAGAGGAAATAAAAAAAACATTGTCAAAGCCAAGAGATCTGGCTTTAACGTGCCAACAGATGCAGCCGTAGGCATGAACAAAATCACTTTGTAAGCTTTAGCACACTGAAATCAGACCACACCAGTACTCAGTTTTACATATTTGTCAGGTTACATAAAGCATGCCCTACTAAAAAAGTAGAGCAGTGGATTAAGTGGCTGATGTAGAGAAACATGCCTGAAATCCTTGCATACCTGAGGCAACCTTCCTCTTCCCCCTCCCGTGCTCAACAGAATAGTGGATAACATGCTGCATCCTCATGCTGTTTACTCATTGGACAGCCACGACTTGACAGCTAGCTCAGCCGTTTCTGTGGTTTTCCAACACAGACCCTGCTTTGTTTAAATAAACGTGTGTCAAATAAAAACACTAGCAAGGTGTGGACTCGGAATATGTCTATTTCACCTACTTCAACTGTTACTTGCTTTGAATTTCCGTTTGTCTCCTAGTCCTTCTCAGCTACCTTCTTCCCTGTCTGAAGGCTGATCCATACCAATAAACCCTTATGGACCAGTCAGACACCATAGCCCATAGGTTAAGTATTGACTCAGAACAGAACCAGAGCACAACATCTCTAACACATCTTCCAAAGCAGCATGCCACCCTTATCGGGTGATGGAAAATCCATACACATATATAAAATCATCAAACTTATGAAACTACCAACTGGTCAACGCACTGCAGCGATACTGAAGGTCATGACATTCTGCTAAGAAAATTTGCAGTCACACTTTTTTTCCTGGTACATATTGTACTTCTTAAAGGAAATCTTGCAATCTCATGGACAACCTTACAATTCTTGCAGACGCTCTAGACAGACCCTCTGTTCTCAAAAGTTTAGTAAGCGGTTTATGATCAAATCTTACAATGCATTTCCTGCCCCAAACAAACTTGCTAACATTTTCCAGCGCCCACACAACTGCTAATGTCTCTCTTTCTATAACAGAATACTTCTCCTCATTCGTGATAGTGACCGAGAAGCGGATGCAACAACGCACTCCTTTCCATTTTTGTTCTTTTGCATTAAATCCCTTACTGCTTGCATCAGTGGTGACAATTGCTTGTGCCTCCGGGTTAAAACCCTGCAAAAGTGGAGCTTTTACAATTGCCTCTTTTATACCTTCAAAACATTTTTGACAATTATCACTACATACGAACTTTGCTTTGTTCTTCAATAATAAACTAATTTCATGCGTTTGTGAGAAGCATTTTCTACAAACTTTGAGTAAAATTCTGCTAAACCTAAAATCATCCTTCGATCTAGGAGAGGGTGCGTTTACAATGGCTTCAATTAATTTCTTTTTTGGTTGAATTCCTCCTTGGTTAATTTCATGACCTAAATACGCAACACTCTTCTGGGCAAACTTACACTTACTATTTTCTGCTGTTAAGCCTTTTCATTCCAAAATGAATAAAACTTTCCTTAAAATGTCATCATGTTGTTTTCTGTGTTTTCCCATTACTAAGATGTCATCTTGAATGAAAGTTACTTCAGGTATATGCCCAAATAGTTGTGGAAATATTCTTTCCACTCACTCCAATGCACCTCGGGCTCCCATGGAATTGCCAAAAATTATTTTGGTGAATTCAAATGTAGTTGTGCCAAGCCACCACTAGGTCTCCACTAGTTGACATGCTCTTCCAGTATCAAAAAAACAACAAAAAATATAATTTGTAAATAATGTGTTACTGTATATATTCCTGTACTCACTTGAGGTGCTCACCATCCAACAAAAATAATAAAAATAACTTGTTTATTTACAGTAAAAACAAACACCCATATTGTAAAGGCAGTATTTACTTCCACATACGATCGTGAGTGCTTCAAGATGTCTGCCGCAAATAACAAGCCTGCGACAAAAAATAAACTTGTTTTCATTGATGGTGGGGCTTGTTTGAAATGTGCAGAGCGTCTACACACGCTTAAAACGTGCCGTGTGCCTACAACGCTTACATCCAAAGAAATGCACTCCACGGCAAACACACCAGCACCCAGCAACAGCATCAGTTACAGAAACTTTGCAGTATGCGAGGAAAGCTGCAATGACAGCGAGTGCATACTGACCATTTAAAAGATGCAGTCCAAGTAAGTCCTTCGGTTTTCAGACTTCAGTTTAGGTATTCAGTATTCGATGTCAGGATTAACACCCAAGACTGTATGCAAAACAGAAAATAAAACTCACAATCTGGTCCACGAAATTCTTCAAGATCCTCGTTTTTTGTGAAAAATAGATGAAATTCACCACCTGCTGATATTCCTCACGAAGTTCATAGTCCTCGCTCGTCGCCAAAACGGTGTAGTAAATCCTCACAGTGATCGGATTACTTAATTCAGTCTTTATTTGTACTGAATATATATATATATATATATATATATATATATATATATATATACAGAGCTGTAACTGACTTTGTGCACCTCTAGAAGAATGAATAATAACATTCTCCTCCACCCTTCTCATCCCCCACATCACACATCACTACATTCTAGATTCGATATTGCTACAACACTCCTCACATCGCGCCTGGAGGCACTTGACATGAAGGAAATCAGCGCGCCCAAGCCAAGCGAGGGCCCGTCTCGGCCAGACAAGGCTGGGCTACTGTAGTAGGTAACTCCAGCATTTAAAAAAATCCTCAGACGTAATGTTGAATTGAAAAGTACGCTTTATTTTCTTCCATCAGAAACAAGCCCACAACCTGTGCCACCACAGCCTCCGATAGGAGGGGAAAACTGCCCTATCTGAAGACACAGCCACACAAGGAAAACTCACAATCATTTCAAAACAAAACTCATACTCGAGACAGCATCTTTAAAAGAATACAAATGTAAGAGAGCGAGCCCCTGCACTGGAATGCGCGCTCGAGCACAGCGCATCACAAGACAACATATAGTGAAACAATATTTGTTTACATGAAAACCATAATACAACAGCCACCCCTCTTGGTGTTACGATTCTCTTATCCTAAGCACCTATTGCCGCTGTTACACTACTACTGAATTATGGATAAGCGAAAGGCTAGTGTAGTATCTGCCGGTGTAAATGACAGCTGGGCCAATTACCAGCTACTTGACCAACATGTCAGCGATTAATTCTGAAATTGTGCAGGTGGTAGAAAGGTTGGAGGTTACCAGGAGATTGTTGTTGTTGCTGATGAGTAATGAATATGCTGTCAGCCCCCCGAAAGCTGACGTGAGAGAAAGTACCCTGAGGACTTGGGAAGGCACAGGGTCTCTTGCAAGGGATATTTCCTGTGCCCCTGGGATATTTTTTTTCACCAAGACCTGATGACCCCTGGTATAGATCGCTTGGAAACCCCAACAGAAGTAGGATCTTTACCGTACCAACGCACAATCGTTTTGCTCCTCTGAATGAGGGGGACTGACTGTTTTTTGAGCAGGGGGTTAATCATCGAGCTGGGGAACCTGAGAAGTGCCTTGGGCCAGTGACCGCAGCTAACCCTGTAAATGACAAGTCAGGTCCCCTCCTGACTCACCTGTTTTAATGATTTGACGTGAGGTTTTATTCATCACTCCCCTTTAAGAGAAGAAAGGGAACAGGCCTTTACCACTCACACCCAGTTGCCTTGTACCAACCCCACTGTTGCTATTTCATCTAACTATTCCACGACCTCCTCACCTCATGAGCCAGTTAGACAGTTCTCATCGCGAGGAATGCCAGCCCTTGACATTGCTGGTACTTTAGGCCCTGGGTTGAGACTCCTGTACTGGAACATCGCTGGTCTAAACAACAAACTGGCTATCTATAATATTCAAACATCAGATTATATCTTCAGGAAACTCGGCCCTGATCAAATACGCACATAAATGGCTATTTTACTGTGTTTTCCCCGGCAACCATATCTTCGTCCGGGCATCACAGTGGCAGCCTTCTGACCCTTATAAGTATTATGACAGCAGCCAGATTTGTGAAGACTTTCCTGGATTCTGCTCTTTTGCAGTTAATCTGCCTGCCTCTTGTCGGGGTATCTTTGTTGTAATCATACATTTATCATAACAATTTTGATAAAAATAAGGTCCAGATCATAGATTCTTTAATATCTACCTTAGAGCTATTGTTGGCAGGTTTGGAGGAGGATTACGTGATAAATTGGGGCGGGATTTCAATCTCAGACTGTGCCCTATTGGCGATGATAATGAGTGTTGTAATCTGTCACATTTTGAACATAAACCTTCTGGTCACAAATTGAATAGGCTTTTGAAAATGCATGATCTTTTACTTAGTGTACACCTAATGGGAAAAGGCGCTTTCAATCAAGTGTTGTATACTGGCTATGGCAATGGGTCTCTAATAGACTGTATTTCATTGTCCAAGATAGGGCTAGGAAAATGTGTCAGTTTTGCATTTGAGAGAGCACCTTTACACAACTTGCTGGCATTAACCGTTAACCTAGGATTGTCGGCTGTCACCTGGAACAAGATGGCAACCCTGATTAAATATACGAGCAACATGGGTGTGTGCCGTAAATGGCAGGATGTGGAGCCGAAGGCTTTTCTAGCTCAGTTGATGGAGAAGCAGAGGGAGCATTTCGGTGCGTGCCCTAGTGACAAATTTGATCCAGGGAAGATACTGGGGGCCTTCTCTGAAATCTGTAAAAAGGCATCTAAGCAGCTAATGATATTGATAAATACTACCTATCAGGCTCCTAGGCATAACAGATGGTTTGACAGCTCCTGCTCACGAGCTCCCTTATGCAGGCCCATAAGTATTCACCAAGAGACCAGGCAGAGATCAGAAATTGTAGGAAAAACAAGATTAGAACGGAGAGATCGGAACAGCTGACTGCTGCATGTGCCAGAAGTGATGCGTCCCGATTTTGGAAGGTAGTTAACACTCCCTTCTTTATTAGTAGCTCTAACATGAGTGTAGATGTGAATATCGCTGAGTACATTTGGGTCCAGCACTATTAAGATGTGTTTGCCTCTACAGAACTGGCATCTGCAGAGCTCTATACGATTGTAGCACATAATCATTAACAGAATTTTGGCCAGTTAACAATCACCTTTAGTGATTTCCTCACAGCTTTGAATATATGTCTAAGTAACAGGGCCCGGACTAGATGGGTCCCTGTCAACCTCTTTAAGGACAGCATGGAAATTTGGGTTCCTATTCCGGTTATTGTACTCCAGGGTGCATGTAGCGCCGACCTCCCAAAATGCTGGTCTAGGGCAGTCATAGTCCGAATTTTTTTAAAAGTGGACAGGAGTGATCCTCATTTCTACACACCAGTAGCATTAATTGATTCAACAGCTAAGGTTCTGGGGAGAGTTTTGTTGGGGCAACTTAAAGACTGGGCTGATGAGAACTCTATTCTCTCCTCTGCTTAGTACGGCTTTAGACAGGGCCTGGGGGCTGTAGATCAGTGCCTAAATCTATACCTGGTTATGAGTAAATATGTGGCTGTGAAAAAAGACTGCCTCTTTCTGCCGTTTATGGATCTTAGTGCCGCTTTTGATAATGTGGTAAGGGGAAGGCTATAGAAGATGCTGTGAAACAAAGGTGCCTCTCCAAAGATTTGCTTTCCCAGCTGCATGCAGATGTAGAAGCTAGCATCCGGTTTGGGTCAAACGGGGAATTCACATCATATATCAAGATTAATAAGAGGTTAAGGCAAGGCTGTGTGCTAGCCTCTTTTCTGTTTAGCCTTTACATTAATGATTTGGATGAATTTTTGATAAACATTGCAGCTGACCCACCTAGTTTGGGGGTTTAGTAGTTGTCTGTACTTATGGATGCAGATGACTCTGTTGTCATGGCTAGGGTTGGAAGAGAACTCCAACAACTTTTAAATAGTTTTGTGGCATTTTTGTCAGAGTTGGGCCTTTCTACAAAAGAGCCAAATCGTTTGCCATGGTCAGTGGTCGCCCCCTGAGTAGCCTTACCCTTTTTTCACATTGGTGGCACTTACCGAAAGTGCGTACCCACGGGGATTCCATTCGATAATCAGAGTACATGGAAGCATTTGAGAAATGTGAGGGTAGTGCAGTTGGAACAAGCCACAGCGTCTCTTTCTAAATTTGGTGCCAAACTTGGGTCTATGGGGGTCATTACAACCTCGGCGGTCTTTTAACAAGACCAACGAGAGACCGCCGTGCGGAAGACCGCCAGTAGTGGCGGTTTGCCGCTCGGCGTATTATGACCGTTAGCTGCTCTCCGTCCTTTTTCCGACGGAGAGCCGCCAACAGCCATACTGGCGGGCGGCGAGGTTGCTCCACCTCCACCGCCACGCCAACAGAACACCGCCCAGCTAATCACGTCCTGTGATTCTGCGCGGCGGTGTTCTGTTGGCGGTGTGGTGTTGGCGGAGCAGCCCCCATGGCTCCCGTCCCCTCCCGGAGGATTGACGGAACAGGTAAGTCGATCGTCCGTTAGGGGTGGGGGGTGTTGTGTGGGTGCATGGGGGTGTGCGTCTGTGTATGTAGAGGGGGTGTGTGAGTGCGTGTATGCTTGCGGGTGTGTTGCGTGTTTTGGGAATGAGTGCGAGTATGTCTGTATGTATGTCTGTATGGATGTGTGCATGTATGTCTGTGTATGGGTGTGCGTGTCTGACTGAGTGTGTGGATGTAGGCATGTATGTCAGTGTGTGTGCATGTGTGTGTTGGTGGTGCCTGCATGCATGTAGTGTGTGTGTGAGTTATGTGATGTTGGGGGTCGGGAGGGGGGCCCTGCCACCTTTGGGGGGTGGCAGGGGTGGTGGGGGGTGAAGGGGAGGGAGTCAGGGTGGGGGTGGGGAGACCCCTATCAGTGCCAGGGAAGGAATTCCCTGGCACTGATAGTGCTTACCGCCATCGATTTCATGGCGGTTCCTACCGCTGGAAATCCACGGTGGTAAGCCGGGTCAAAATACCGGAGGCGGTATTGTGACGGCCGCCGGGCTGGAGACCCAGGTCTCCAGCCCATCGGTCGTTTCCACCCTGGCGGGCGGAACAGAGAAGCCATGGTCATAATACCAAAAAAAAGACCGCCAGCCTATTGGCGGTCTTATCGCTGCTTTAACACCGTCCGCCAGGGTTGTAATGACCCCCTATGTCTTTGGACGCTTTTACGACTATTTATAATGCCAGGCCTAAACTGATTGCCACTTATGGCACTGGGGTGTGGAGATATGCAGACCACTCTGAGTTGCAAATTAGTGAAAACTGATTTTTTATGAAGACTTCTCTCACTTACCCCTAGTGTTCCTTCTTCAATATTGCTCAAGGTACTTGTATTAAGGTACTTGGAAGATGTCATAAGGGTGGCACTGACTATGTTGTGGCTATCAGTTTGGTCTAGGCCAGAAGCAGCACTCAGGCAAATGGTGATTACTGATGGTTTAAATCTATCAGTGGCCATACAATTAGCTGGTTGACACAAGTAAAAAGAGATCAATGTACAGTTAATAGGCAGGACCTGTTTTACAATCCTTCGAGTGTAGACCAGTTGTCCAAGTCATTGGTTAAAAAAGAGTTACTTAGGTCCATAGCTGAAAAGAGAAAGGAGGGGGGATTGTGAAAAGGGTTGGTGGAGTTGTATATCTCATTGTGTACAACAGCCTGTATTCAGCCATACCTCTTCAAGGTCCTGTGTCAGCAGAGATTCTGTTTGGTAAGATTTAGGCTTGGTTTGGCCCACTTTCCGGTGTCCTATCTTTCTAATGTATACACAGTGGAATATTTTATATTATGCCCTTGTAACTCACTTGAGCCTTAGTCACAACTACATATGTTCTTATTTGGCTTGCTTTATAAAGAACAGAGAGTAAGAACACTGAGACCCCTGGTGAGACAATTAAACATTAGGACATGTAAAGCCGCTATGTAATATCTGCATGCAAACCGCGATGATATGCCACACCGTCTATAGATGTATTGTCTCTGCTGTCAAACATAGGAGGGTAGTTGGGAAATAGAGGTATCCTAATGAGGGACGACACTGTATCAGTTGTGTTTTTAACTTTGTCCAGCAAATGTTAATTTACCTGATGGCAAGTTACTTGGTTGGACCACAATCATGGATTTCACGATAAATTGAATTGTTTGTTTTTAATATATATGTATATATATATTTTTAACTTTTTGCACTGTCACTTTATATACCATTTTACATGATTAACAATGTTTGATTGTAAGTGTTCTTTAGTGACCTCTGATTTAAATTGATTTTTATATTACTGGTGTGCCTTTATGAATTCTTTCATAAAACCGAATAAAGGTTTATGAACTGAACTACTACAACTCCATACTAATGGTAGAATACAAATGCCTGTAACTTGACTTTAGATCACGTCCACCCGTTTTCCATGGCTTTATCACTGGCTCAGATATTTTGCTTGTTGCATTTGAGCTCAGATAATTTGCTTGTCAGTACTTGATAAAAAAATCCAAACATTTAGCAGTTAATCAAGGGAACCTAAAAAGAAAATAGAAATATTAAGTGCCATGTATGTTTATCAAACTTGTCAACTTGTACACTACAGCAGTTCAGTAGATTTATTTTTTGAAGCTGAATGCTAAAAACAAACTGAAATTATTTTGCTAGGTAAACTTACCACGATTTTTGAACTCCTATTTGCTGGCCCGCACAAATAGGTGCAACCCCAGAACCAGTGAAAGAAGCCAAAAGCATGGGTGTCACCATAGACAACAAACTCGCCCTTAAGAAACAAATTTCAGAAGTAGCATTTACCTGTTTTTTTTACTACATTGAAAGCTCAGCAAAAATGTCCTCTGATATCCTTACCCCCCAAAAAACTGTCACTCAAGCCTTAATTGCATCTTGGCTGGACTATGCAAATTCTCTATACCATGGTCTCCCTCACTACCTGCTCATCCATCCGCAGGTGATACAGAATGCGTCCTCTAGGCTTCTTCTCAATGTTACTCACAGGAATCAAGTCTCACGACATCTTCATTCCCTTCACTGGCCCCCAGAACATAAAAGGAATTAATTCAGAGAACTTTGCATCATCCATCAGGCTCTCTACAACCGAGGCCCTGCATTCTTAATAAACATTCGGCTCGTATTTACCCTCAGGATCACTGCGACCCACCTCTTATTCCATTCCCTATAAATTGTTCCATTAGTCTTGGAGGAAGATCCTTCTCCAACCTGGTTACAAAAATGTGGAGCTCTCTTTACTTCACATCAGACTAAACAACAATCACTCTCCTTTCAGGAAACAAATCATGACATTGTTATTTTGCCAATAACCACCTTCTGCCTTTCTCTGAACTAGCGCCATCACACCTCGAGTGTCATAGCACTTTTCAAATCAGTTTCAGTCATTCATTCATTTAAGCTAAGCACAGTTTACATCCCTGGTCAGCTCCCACAGTTCACCAGCACTTATGTGATTGCGCGATATGTAATTCTACTCAAGAAGAGCAGTTACTGGCCCCAACACAATCATTTGAAAGGGGAAACTTAAAGCCCCACAGGGCCCTGTGGGGAAAAGGGAGAGGCACAGCAGCTGAGCGCCATAAGCGCATTGCACTCTCCCGCTGCGCAGGACACATCAGCTTTTTGAAGGGGGAATTCTAGCCCTTGCGAGAAGTGGAAACGGCACAACATCTGGGTGCTATAAAGCACACTGCACTCCCCCACTGTGCAGGATGTTTGTGGGCTGTGCCCAGGAAAACCCCAGGCCAAAGGCAGACCCATCCTACGCCCGTCAGCATCCAGCAGGGGCTGGGCCTACTCTCTTTGCTTTGTCTTTGGACTGGGGCTACAACTTTGCTGTCTAGTTGTATCACTACCACTGCAAATTACAGTTCGTCTATATTTATCCTTGTGATAGTTCCCCTTGTTACTGCTCATTTCACATTCATAGGGACTAGCTTGACGTGACCTGCTATTATGGGTAAAAGGAAGGCAACATCTAGCCCAAATGGCACCATAAACAATAAAAAGGGAATTAAGGATGCAGCCGGAAACTACGCTATTAAAGAAATTGACGGTTCATTTGAAAAGGTGTAATCTATGCTGGGTGAGAGGACATGGCTGAAATATTTGCTTGCAGGATTTAAACTCGATTAAAACTCGACATGTAGCAAACCACCCAACCACCTGCTTCATCCAAGGCTATTTGCTATGTGCTAAAGTAGATAACACAGACAGTAAAGATGAACATCTCCCTTGTATTCTACCAAATATTACCTGTTCAAATAGATATGAAGTACTGCAAGCTCAAGAGGGCGGTGAAAGGGTCGAGTAAATTGGGAGTAAGGCATGTGTTACAGATATAGGAACATAGCGGATGTCAGATGTTACCAGTTTTTTTAGCTTTGTTTTCAGCCCCAGAAAAGCTTGTAATCTTAGCTGTGCACCCACTGTTCTTCATTTATTCAGGCCCCAGATTGCTCAAAGCAGTGGTCCGAATAAAAGGAGTATCCTACAACACCGTTCAAGTGTGCGAAGCAGGCTGTTGCCTAATAGAGATCATGTAATTGACCCATAATAGGGCCAGCATCTAAGGTTCAAAGCCTGGATTAACCATAAGTAAAATCAATGCGTCATAATGATGTTTATAGGGATGCTGGGCAGAGAGTAGCACCCAAACCAGGGGGTTCCTAGTTCCAGATACAGTGCACGGTGAGAGTCTACATCCCACAGCTAAGAATATTCTTACGTGGGATACCTGCATTTACTGTCCAAGGATACCCCCAATCCCAAAAACTAGCCATAATCTCACTAAATAAACCACAGTTTATTTGACTAAGGTTCCTAAAATGGGAGCATTCACACACAAGAGGATTACTTCATTGAAAAACAAGACTGTTCATTGGATAAAGTCTGCACACCATTGTTACTCTATAATCCATAGTGATGGGGTGTAGGTTTCCTGTTTTTTTCTGACCACTCAAGGTGCTGGGATTACATTAAGGCAACCCTTAATAACATTGAGCTGGCAAGGAGTCTTGTCACGCTGGGCCTAAGGACAGAGCAGCACTGAAGTCTCTGAGATCCAGTCTAAACCCTCCACCCTTATTTACCAAGAGTTCATCCATTATTTTAGCCATGCAGAATCATTTTCTCCCTACAGCCATTTAGATTCCGTTCCCAACTGATGGCCCGAGAGAATCAGAAACACATGATTCGGGTAACAAATTCTACACCTTATGATCTTATTGAACCCCAGTGACTTAGTGGCCTACCGATGAGAGACATTTGTCTAAATAAGAGTAACGATTTATGTTATATTAGTTGTGCTGAAGGCAGCAATTGCGATGAGCTTAGCACTTACTGCCACAAAAAGGACACCGAGATACTGCATTAATTCGTACGAATGACAACAGTAATAACAATGGGGGTCATTCCGACCCTGGCGGTAAAAACCGCCAGGGCCGTGACCGACGGAAAGCACCGCCAACAGGCTGACTGCGGCGGTAAAGCCGCGGTCAGAAAAGGGGATCTGGCGGTTTCCTGCCGGATTACCCCTGGCTGGGCTGAATCTCCATGGCGGCGCTGCTTGCAGCGCCGCCATGGAGATTCTGACCCCCTTCCCGCCATCCTGTTTCTGGCGGTTTTTACCGCCAGGAACAGGATGGCGGGAACGGGTGTCGTGGGGCCCCTGGGGGCCCCTGCACTGCCCATGCCACTGGCATGGGCAGTGCAGGGGCCCCCTAACAGGGCCTCAGCATGATTTTCACTGTCTGTTTAGCAGACAGTGAAAATCGCGACGGGTGCAACTGCACCCGTCGCACCCCTGCAACACCGTCTGCTCCATTCGGAGCCGGCTCCTGTGT
This sequence comes from Pleurodeles waltl, assembly GCF_031143425.1. NCBI lineage: Eukaryota > Metazoa > Chordata > Amphibia > Caudata > Salamandridae > Pleurodeles > Pleurodeles waltl. The sequence goes on from NC_090436.1 coordinate 894,572,515, forward strand.
TGCAGGGCCTTTCCCGCTGGGCCGGCGGGCGCTCCCTTGGCGGGCGCCCGCCGGCCCAGCGGGAAAGTCGAAATGGCCCCTGCGGTCTTCTGACCGCGGAGCGGTCTTTTGACGGGGGAAGTTTGGCGGGCGGCAACCGCCGCCCGCCAAACTTGGAATGACCCCCAATGTGTCAGTGCAATCACATCAATACACCTTCCGCTGATTATCCAATTATGGTTTGCCCATGCGAGGCGGGAATTTCTCAAACAATAGTCCCTTACTATCCATCCCTCTTAACCACAGACCAAAATTAACCTATAATGGTAACTCAACACTTGAATGTATCAAGAGAGGTTACCCTGTTTAGTTGGAACATTGTGGATCTAAAAACTAAGCGGGTGGACAGTAATTGGGGTACGTTTGTGAATTGGTTTGCTTTTTGATTGATGCAAGACACCTGGGCTATGAGTGATTAATTTAGGCAAGGTTTTTCAACTTCCAGATACTGGCCTAAGAGCTCAGTGGCAGCTGACTTTCGGGAGGCCTTTGCATTTGGATGAAGGTACCCTTCAGTTGCTCTATAAAGCAAACTGACACAAATTCCCTAGATATCCCAGACCTCTCTACTACGTATTGTTTATAACAGCAGTGTGAGCAAGTCCTCTAAATCACTAACATTAGGACAGTTAGATGTTATTTTAAACAGTCACAGGAAATATTCTGCCATAATAATTGGGGGGATATTAATACCACTGTCAAACCATCAGGCCTGATAAGAGAGGCAGCAAGAGATGAGAATAATCTAGCTAGTCGATATTTCACTGATGCAAAGATTCCATGCGTCCAATGGGTGGTCTATTTCTGATGCACCCTCACTTTAGAGAGGCCATTAAGGAAGTTGTATTGATTATATATAAACAGATATTTGCTTATAGAACAATTTAATTGATATGAAGGCCTTATCAAGATACACAAGTGATTATGATCCCCTGGTCCTCCACCTTAAAAGATCATTGATTATAGGGTAGATACGTAGCCTTTTCCTCACAAATAACAGTTTACTCATTACAAATAACAGGCCAAATGTGAAATGGGATAAAATTATTAACACTCCCAAATTATCAAGTCTGTTTGTAAAATAACAAAATCAATTATTTAATCAGCTCAGGAACCTTTTCACAAGAAACCTTTTCTGGAACCAAACTCATCAGAAAGGTAAACATGGCTCCCAAATTATGTGTGTTTGTGTGGTGTTGGGGGACGGGGAGCAAGGTCGGCACTCCTTCCTGCTGGAGTGGAGTCAGTGGTGGTGGGGTTGGGGGTGTGGGGCGACTTGGGACAGAATAGAGTTGTAGGGGCATTTTGTTCATTAAAAATGAGCAAGAGCAGAGTGGCAAAGATGGGTCAAGGAATATGTTGTGTAAGATCTTGCAGATTTGGACAACTTAGGCCAGTTATTGTGATTGCCTGATGATATCACAGGAGCATTCTAGTTGGTCTGAAAAGGATTCATGAGAATATGTAGAGGTGAAGCCTGATCTTCTTGGGTTAAAATGCTACAGATAAAAATGATTACCTGCAATGGGAATGGCCCCCTGAACAAACACAAATGTGGTGTGTTGTTAAAATGGATTGCTTCATTTAATCTGGGAGATATTTTTTTGCAGGAAACACACTTTAAAACAAATGCTCCGAGGCTTTCTATTGCTGCCAAGAATATTCAGGTATTCTACACATCAGCAGTAAATCCAGTGAAGGGGCTGGAGATACTGTTGTCCAGCATATTGGATTGGGAGATAAGAGAGGCCCATAGGGACAATAAAGGGAGGTGGATATGGACAGAAGACAAATTAGCTGGAAAGGCTTTGAATTTTTGCAATTATTATGGTCCAATCATGGATGAGACTGTAGCCTCGGAACAAATATATAACCTTGCTCTTCAGACAGATGGATTAATAGTTCTTGGTGATGATTTTAACTTCATACAAGACTTGTCCTTAGACACCTCCAATAAAAATAAAAGACAGCTGAAGCCGGAGACTGCTAGACTCCTAAATATAATCAAGCAGGATTTGGCATTGGCACATCCGTGGACCTTTAAAAATCCAGAATTTACTCAATATATATGTTACTCGGCCAGGTTTCGGTCTACCTCCCGATTATACTTTATTTTACTATCTAGGTGGACAAAAAGTGGGAAGGTCAATCCGTGGTTTAGCTAGAGGTTCTTTGGGAAGGTGAGGAAGAAAAGAGGCCAAGATGGCAATATGATAAGTCACTACTTTCTGACCAAACTTAGCTACATGAACGCACCCGTTTATCTGGTAATTTATTTTAGATAAATCTCCACACTGCCCCTATCTTCATGGTCTGGGAGGCTTTTAAGGCAACATTTAGAGGACAGGCAATTTTATAAAGCAAATCTAGCCAGGGCCCGGATGTATAAGATCCAGAATCTTCGGGCAGCTGTAGAGACTGCGGTGAGAGAATCCTCAAAGCTGATGAACAGATCGGCCAGACAGGTAGTGCAAGATCAGCTCATTAGAGCAAAACAAGAGCTCTGGGAGTTCTTTACTTTAGAGGTAATTGCCGGTAGTAAAGCTTTTCAACAGAAGCTTTATGAGGAGAGTCAGCATGTGGGAAAGTATCTGGCATGGTCTACAAAAAGTCTACAAAGTAGCCAGTTAATTAACAAAATAGAAGACCCAGACACAGGGGTGATTGAGGACAGCACCATAGGAATAGTATAGATATTCCTCAATCATTATAGGCAGATGTATGAAAAGGATCAGGCAGTATCACAAGAACAACTGTCAGATTATTTTTCCTCAGTGCATCGCCCTCAAATATCTAGTAGTCAAAGAGATGCTTTGTTGAAGCAAATAGTGGCTGAAGAGATAACTCCTGCACTGAAAGGCATGGCAAATGCGAAAGCCAGTGGGATTGAGGGTATTCACACAAAGGTATATAAGACCTTTGTTGTACAACTTCTTCCATTCCTGATGATACATTTTAAACAACATAAAGGGGTCTGAATCCATCCCAAAGACTTTTAAAGTGTCTGTATTGGTTAGTTTTCGCAAAAAGGACAAGAATCCCTTAGATCCGAATTACTGTTGTCCTATAAGCCTGCTAAACATTGATTATAAATTATTCATGAAACTATGGGGTGAACGCCTTATACCTTATGCTTTGCAGGTAATTCATGAGGACCAAAATGTGTTTTTTTGTCCAATAGGGTGATGGCTGCAAAACCCATTTTTTAATTCAAGCAATCGATTACTTTACAGTTAACAAGAAAAAGGCAGCCATCCTAATGATGGATGCTGAAAAAGCGCTTGATCTTGTGAACTGGCAGGTACTTTTTTACATTCTTTGAGAATTTGGGTTCCAGTCCTCATTGATCGCTTTGCTTAAAGAACTTCATAATGGAGCAGAGGCCAAGATTATTATTTAATGGCAAAGAAGTGGGGTTGTAAGGATTAAACGTGGCACGAGGGCTGCTGTTTCCATTGCTGTTTGTTGTGTTTATTGAACCTTTAAGCGATTAGGATTCGTGCTAACCCCCCTGATCATGCGTTCTTAAGCTGGGGGGAGGCGAAGATTAAACTATTCGCTGATTTTGTCATTTTATATTCAAATGCTGAGCAGCAACATGTTCAGAATGTCATTGACAAAATCTCATCTTTTGCACAGATAGGCGGTTTTAAAGTTAATCAAGCAAAAACAGAACTCTTTCTATTCAATGCAACCCACTCCATACTTCCCACTAGCCTGCAGTCGATTCCAAATCATTCAATCAGGTACCTAGGAATATATGTTTCAAATAACTGTTCTCAGCTATTTCAGCTAAACTATGGAGCTATGTTGATGAAAGTCAAAAATCTGTTGCAGAGATTGACTCTTTTACCTCTTTCATTGATTGGTAGGGTTGCACTAATTAAGATGTCTATCCTCCCTTTATTTTTGTTTTTATTTTTATTTTCCAACATTCCCCCTTAGAATTTCTAGATCATATTTTAATGAGGTAGACAGTATCTTTAGAACTTTTATATAGGCAAACAGCAGCCTACAGTTAAACTCCCCATACTGCAATTAGACGAGCCCAGTGAGGTCTAGCCCTGCCGCATCTTCAGACATATTATCAGGTGACATTAGTCAATTAAATCAATCAATCAGTAATTTCTAAAGCGTGACTAATCACCCATATGGTCTCAAGGAGCTGTTTGTGGGCATGCTGCTCAATTGAAAAGCCAGGCCTTGAGGTCCTTCCTGAATTGCTTCAGTGATGCGGTCTGTCTGAGTTTGGAATGTAGCGTGTTTCATGTCTGTCCTGTGAGGTAAGCGAAGGATCCTCCTCCTGCTGTGCTTTTTCAGACCTTGGGAATGGCTGTGAGGGCGAGATGGGAAGAACTGAGCTGTCTGTAGGGGACATAGAAGGCGAGGGGGTGGTTGAGGTATGCCAGTCCTATGTTGTGTAGTGCCTTGTAGGTGTGGATGAGGAGTTTGTATGTGATGCGCTTGTTGACTGAGAGCCAGTGTAGGTCTCTGAGGTGGGAGGAGATGTGGCTGTGTCAGCTGATGTCCAGGATGAGTCTGGCTGCTGCATTCTGGATTCTTTGTAGTCTTGATTGCAGTTTCTGGGTGATGCCGGCAAAGAGTGCGTTGCCATAGTCCATAGTGCGTGGGTGACTGTCTTCCTCATGTTGGAGGGGATCCACCTGTAGTCTCCAGCCCGGCGGTCGTTACCGCCGTGGCGGTCGGTGTGTTAAATTGGAGCTTTGGCTTTGGCCAGACTGCCAATTTCATAATAGTGGCGGTATGTACCCCCAGCCTGTTGGCGGTACTACCGCCACTATTACGCTGACCGCCGGGGTCGTAATGACCCCCACAGTGTCCCGTCGTGCCCAGAATTCGACTATGAAACTCAAGGTGCATATTGTAGGAGGCTGACCTGGTTTGTAGTGGGTACCTAAAGTACTTACACCTTATACCGGGTCCAGTTATCCCTTATTAGTGAAATGTAGGCAGTGTCTCGCAGCTTAGGCTGTCTAGGGGTAGCTGTAGCAGAGCAGCCAAGGCTGAACTAGGAGACATGCATAGCTCTTGCAATACCACTATAGTCACACCATACTTATACACAATAAAAGACAATACTCAGTGTTACCAAAAATAAAGGTACATTATTTTAATGACACAAGGCCAAAAATATCTGCGAGGCAATACTCCTTCTGGAAGTAAGTATTATACACAAAATATACACTAGTAACCAAAATCAGGTAAGTAAAGAGTCATAGAATAGTGCAAACAGTGAAAAACGCAATAGATTGCAATGGGCCTAAGGCAACACAAACCATATTCTAAAATAGTGGAATGCGAAAGTCAGATTTCCCCCTAGGCAGGTGTAGTGTGTAGAGGGGCGCTGGGAGTGTAAGAAAATTCCAAAGGTAAGTAAAGTACCCCACCCCAGAGCCCAGGAAACCAGGAGTAAAGTACAGCAAGTTTCCTCAGAACCCACTAGAAGTTGTGGTCAAGGATTATGGAAGAGCCAAGCAAGACTGCAAGCAACCAACATTCCTGGACCTGAAGACCTGGATTCCTGGACCTGAAGACCTGTGGAGAGAGGAGACCAAGTCCAGAAGTTGATGAAGTGTCCAGGAACAACATGAGCCCCTGCCCACCTAGAAGAAGGTGCAAAAGTGGATTCTCCGGTTGGAAGAAAAGTACAGAAATGCACCAAAGAAGATAGCTGCGGGTTCCTTCTTGGTGCAGGAGATGTCCCACGTCGAGTCGTTGGATACAGGCTGTTTGCGTTGCTGGATTCTGCTAACAAGCCTTGGTTCACGCAAGAACAAGTTTTGCATCAATGAGGACCTGCCCGGACCCAGGAGGGAACTGGGGGTCTCAACTCGGACTGAGGAGACAGAGGGGGCTCTCAGCACTTCAGAGAGCACTCAGAAGACCAGGCAGCACCCACGGGAGTCCCAGGACATGGGCAAAACTAGTTGCAAAGTGCAATTGTCGCAGCACTACACAGAAATATCCCACGCCGTGGGAGAACAACTCAGGGAGCTGAGCATTGCAGGATAGAGTGCTGGGGACCTGGGCTATGCTGTGCACTTAGAACTTTTGGAAGAAGTGCACAGAAGCCCAAGAAGCTGCAGAGGGTGTGATGCAAAAGGGGAACTGTTTGCCACGGGGAGGCATGCCCTTACCTTAACCATTTTTGGACAGCTGTACCTTTGGACAGTCAGAGTCACTTCGGTCCACCACCTGTGTTCCAGGGATCACACTCGTCGACAGGAGAGGAGTCCCAGAGTACAGGTCATCGCCTCAGAGGGGTGACTCTGTCACTCCACAGGAGATTCCTTTGGTTCTTCTGGTGCAGGGTGAAGACAGGCAGTCCTCAGAGTGTGCACAACCTGGAAACTGTTGCAGTTGCTGGCTGGAGCTGAAGTTGCAGGTCAAAGGAGCCTTGCTGGATACTTTGTTGCAGTTACAGCGGATCCTGGGGGGGAGTTTGGCTACCTACCCAGGTATGCACCTATCAGGAGGAGCCTCTGACATCACCTGCTGGCACTGATCATTCAGATGCTCCCAGAGGGTCCCCACACCTTGGAATCCAAGATGGCTAACACCAGGAACACTCTGGAGGAGCTCTGGGCACCACCCCTGGAGTGGTGATGAACAGGGGAGTGGTCACTGGATTATGCAAGGAGGCCACCGTTTGTGCCCTTCAAAGCATTTCCAGAGGCTCTGGGAGGATACCCCTCCCATGTCTGTACCACTTATTTACAATGGGAGAGGGTGTAACACCCCTCTCCTAAAGGAAATTCATTGTTCTGCCTTCCTGGAATTGAGCTGCTCAATCCCCAGGAGGGCAGAAACCTGTCTGTGAGGTCGCAGAAGCTGGGGCTGCAGTGGAAACCTCAGAGAGTTGGTCTGGCAGTACTGGGGGTCCATGGTGGAATCCCCAGAGTGCATGGAATTGGCCCCTCAATACCAGATTTGGATTGGGGGTTCAATTTCACAATCTTAGACACCTCACATGGTCTTATTCGGAGTTACCATTGTGAAGCTACATATATGTATGGACATATATGTAGTGCATGCTTATAATAGTGTCCCTGCACTCATGAAGTCTGGGAAAGTGGTCCTGGACAACGTGGAGGCACCTTTGCGAGGGTGCCCTCACACACACTAACTTTGCACCTAGCCTTCAGTAACTGAAGTTTAGACATGTAGGTGACTTATAAGTTACCTGGTGCAGTGAAAAATGGCTGTGAAATAGTGTGTGCACTATTTCACTCAGGCTGCAATGGCAGTCCTGAAGGAGTGTTTGTATGAGCTCCTTATGAGTGGTAAAAGAAATGCTGCAGCCCATTAGGATCTCCTGGAACCGCAAAGCCCTGGGTACCTAGGTACCATTGTCATGTAGGCTCTCATTATTCTAATGAGACTACTAGATTTGAGCGATAAAATCGACTGCGGCGTAGGAGACTGAGTCTAACCCACTACAGGTGACACCCGTCACCCCAATGTGGGTTTTGCTCTGGCCAACTAGCAGTGCCTCATCTCTACCCAAGAGCAGGGATGATTGGGCAGCCGTGCATATGGCATAATTGATTCCTCAGGGAAATCGTGGTTACTCCGATCTCCTCCATTTCTCCCAATTACATTAGTCTCACATATACAATGACAAGCAGAGGCAGTATATGTTTCGATAAGGTTTTAATGAAGCAACTGCATCTTAGTCAATAAAGCATGTACTGCAATAACCAGGACAATAAAGCTTGACAGGATTACAATTGTGACAAGGAGAGTAAAGCATAGAAATAATGCAACCATATTGTCACTATAGTCACTTAGACGAATTCCTACCTAGGCTATATTAGAACACAGCATGTTAAGCTCTAGATTTGCCCTTCAGGTTCACCTGGGAAGACATCATCCCCCATACCTGGGCATAGGCCTGAAGTCTGCATAAGCAGCTGTAGCGAAGCGCTCAGCAATCAGCATACAGTCGTGATCATCTGGCTGGAATCTCCCTCTAACGTGTAAGGGACAGAGAAACGTTTTTATAATAAAACAGCTGATGTTCTGAGAAAATGTCCTTACGTAAGGATGTGTGTGTTTCTATGAATACCAGAGACAAAACATTTACCACGTCTACCAGCAACCTATCTCAATGCATCCTTGAAGGAAGCACAGAGTGAACAAGAATGTCTTGTTTGAGAACGTAGCGCTGGCCTAAGCAAGAACAGATAGATAGAAAGAAAGAAAACAAGACCGCAAAAGTGGCTATTGTTAAAATAATAAACGATGCTGAATAAAATATATCTAAGTTAAAGTGCACAGCGGCAGGCCTCGTGTGCTAAAATAACGTGCATGGAGCTAAAACTAAAATGGCTACACAACACCACCACCCCTGCTGGTTGAAAGTGGTTCAAAGCCTAATTATGTATAAAAGCTACTAAAACTCAACCTAAGATATATATGTATATATATATATATATATATATATATATATATATATATATATATATATATATATATATATGTAAATAATGACAAGTTAAAAGGACACTTGAGCATATATAAAAGAACAATTTAAAATGTTAACTTGTAGCGTACAAAAAAAGCCACATTTCTTTTTGTGTTGTAATTTTTTTTATTGTTTTGAGAATGCCAGCATGAGTACATTACGATACAGCGATAATTAACAAAAGATGAACACAGATAAACAAAGAATAGCAGATCGCGTGTTCCATATGGCGTTGTCCATAACCGAAAGAAACTTCTATTCAAGATAATCTGGGTAACCAAAATGTACTAATGTTCTACTTTGTATGTATTCACACGATAACAAAAGAGATAAAGAGAAATACAAGGAGAAAGAGATAGAGAGAATGGGAGATGGAAAGTATAACAATGTTGAAACCCACCAACCAGACAGGGTATTAGGTGGAGGGGGAGAAGAGACACAGAGTTAGCGCAGACTTTGGACCGGCGTGCCTCTAGTGGAGATGTCTATTGCCGAAGTAGATCCCGGTTGAGTATAAGTCCATGGTGTATAGTCAGTGATCAGTGAGCAGCGATCTGTGAGCTCCCAGGCACTGTCCCCCCCTTCAGTAAGTGCCAACATGGACAGAGGCTCTACGAGTTTTTTGCTAGCGTGCTCTGCCACATGGCAGAGCCAGTTGTGTAGGCTATGTACAGGAACAGGGGGGAGCAGAAACCTGACACTAGGGTGTCCCCTAAAAGAGGGTACCTACAAAGGTCTGTGTAGAAAGGGATAATTGGAGTTTCCCCAACCGGTACAGAAGTGGCTGGATGAAAAAGAAGAAGAAGAGATGGAACAGGCGAAAAGGGAAAGGGGAAGTGATAGTAGGAAGAACAGGGGGAGGAAGGGGGCTAAAGGTGGAAGATCAGAATGGATTGAGAGAAGGAGAGAGACGGGGAGGGGTGAAGGGATATGAGCTGGCGTCACTGAGACAGTAGAGGGTATGTGTGAAATATGGAGGGGGGAAGTGAGGGAGAAAAAAAAAAAAGAGAGAGAGAGGGATGCCGGGATAAGAAAAAAAAAAAAAAGGGGGGGAGGAAATGGAGGAATGGGAAGCGTGAGTAGTTAACTGAAGAACGGTAAAGACTGAGACATGACTGGAACATCTGAGAGGAAGTGGGCTCATACCTGAGTAAATATAGCAACCTGATCTTGAAGATTATAAATGATTCTTTTGTGCCGGGCTATATTAGTCATCGTCACTATCCATTCCTCAGGTGTGGGTGGGGTAACAGATCTCCAATACTGCAAGATACACATTTTCGCTGTTGCCAGAGCTGTGTGTTATAGCCTTTTTTGTGGTTGCGTTAGGGCCGGAAGGGGGGCCGTATCATGTAACATGATAAAAGAGGGAGGTAACGGGGATGGGAGTGACATGGAGTCCGACAAAATGTCCTCCACAGCCCTCCACAGAAGATGGACCAACGGGCAACCACTGAGTACATGGATCAAATCGGAGTGTGCTTCTGGACCATGCCAACACATCACGTGCGGAAGGAGGCTAGCTCTGTGTAATTTTGCCAGAGTCCAGTACCAATTGTGTAGCGTTTTGAAAAGGCAGAATTTTAGATGGGCTTCGCACGTGCCTCTGTCCAGTGCATCCAACATGTCTGCTCAGTCCTCCAAGACTTGGTGGAGGCGAATTTGCCACTGTAAGCGCAAGTTGTCGGGTACGGGGTGCGAGTGTAGATGAACTGTAATGAGTCCGTACAGGCCAGCCATAACCCCTTTGTGTTTCCCCCATGCCTTCATATACGCTACTATGGGTGAGGGCTGGAGACCTTGTCGGATAATGTCCATGCGTTGGCGCATACAGTGTTGGAGCTGGAGGTATCTCCACTCCTGTTTGGGGTGAAGGTGAAATTCCTCTTGTAACTTGGCAAAGAGTTTGAGCCTATCGTCTTCCAACACCTTGGCTAGATGGTCTATCCCAGCATCCCTCCATTCTGACCAGTTAAGAGGCGTTCCGCCTATGCGCAGACTATCGTTGTGCCATATGGGAGCCTTGGCGTGGAGGAAGGGTGAACCCCTAAGAGACGTTGAGCTCTTTGCCACGCCACACGTGTCGCCTTCAGTATCGGGTTTGAATCATTATGGGGGCAGGGGTCATTCAATAGAAACCATCAAGGCCTCCAGTATGGGTGAGGATCTCTGTCTCTACTGGGACCCAGAGCGGCGGTTCCGCGTGACCGGGCAGGGTGGCTGCTAATGGGGACAGGTGGAGAGCTAGGGCATAATGCTCCATCAAGAGGAGCCCCATTCCACCATAAGATCTGCAGGCTATGAGCTTGGTTGGTGCCAGCCAAGAGCGCATAGTACGCCACACAAAGGATCTGACTGCAGTGTCGATCGAACGCAGCGTGAGGAGAGGGATCTGAAGGGGTAGAAGTCCTAAGATATAGGTGAATCTAAGCACTGTGACCATTCGCACCGCCTGTAGCCTGCCCCACATGGAAAGGCCTAGCTGGGACCAATTGTCGAAGTCCAGTCGCATACGTGCTTTAAGGGGATCTAAATTGTCTGCCGCCATACGCTCCAGGCCACGATTGACTAAGACTCCTAAATATTTAAGGTGCTTCAGGGTACAACGGAATGGGAGTCCTATGAGCGCTGCTTTTGTCATCACCCGTGAAAGGGGGAGGGCCTCACTTTTGCCCCAGTTTACCCGATAACCGGAGAGGGGAGCGAAGTCATCTAAAATCCCCATTAGAGTGGGCAAGGAGTGCTCGAAGTCAGTGAGTGTAAGCAGAACGTCGTCCGGGTACTGATAAAGCTTGGAGGTACCTCCCGAAAGGGGGAGACCTGACACCAGTGGGAAGGCGTGGATGGCAGCTGCCAGTGGCTCTAGCGCCAAGAGGAACAAAAGGCAGGATAGATGGCATACCTGTCAGGTTCCTCTGCAAACGGGAAAGGGATCTGAGAGAAAACCCCTGCAATTGACCCACGCCGTAGGGTGTTCATACAGCAAGCGGATTTTGGATATAAAGTGGTCACCCAGTCCGAATTTCTTCAGTGTTGCAAATAAATACGGCCATTCAATGAGATTGAACGCCTTTTCCGCGTCTAGAGACAATGCCAGCGCAGTCTCCGGCATGTCTTGAGCCTTCCAGAGGGTGTGGCAAAGGGTACAGAGATGGTTGCGCGAGCTGCGGCCCGGCACAAACTCTACCTGTGCCTGATGTATAAGAGACAGGTATGACCATACCCAAGCGATTTGCCAGGATGCTGGCCAGGATCTTGATGTCTCCATTCAGGAGGGAGATGGGTCGGTAGCTACCACAGAGCAATGAGTCTCGGCCGGGTTTTGGTATGATGGCAATGATAGCGTTGTTGGAGACCGCCCCTAGGGAGTTCGTCTGACATGCCTCAGTGAGTGCTTCATGCAGGACATCGAGTGCGTCTTCTCGCGCCCATTTATAAAATTCCGCCGGGAATCCATCCTCTCCGGGCGACTTATGGTAGGGGAGGTTGGATACTGCTTGTAAAAGCTCCTGGCTGGTGATATCCCCCTCCAGTAAGCCGCGACCCTCATCAGAGAGCAAGGGGAGAGTAATATTGTTAAGGAAAGTCTCCACCTGGGCAGGAGAGGACTGCGATTCTGGTGTGTAGAGGTGACGGTAGAAGGTCACAAATTCTTCTACGATCAGCTATGGGTGCGTGAGGATTTCCCCCGTGCTTGCCTTAATGGCAGTATGCCTAGGGTTGCCTCCTCTGGTGGACTTGAGCTGCCAGCAGGCGCCCAGCCTTCTCCCCGTTCGTAATGTCTCCCACACAAGCGTTGCAGCGCATATTCGAACTGAGAGGTGAAAAGCTCACTCAGAGCCATACGGGCTTTCTCCAGCTGTCTACGGATGGATAGGCAGAGGTGGTCTGTGTATTGACGTGTCAAGCTCCTGATTTCAATTTCCAGGGCCGTGTGACGGGCCGGCTTCGGATCGCCCGCACATGGACGGGACTAGTGCTGGCGCTGCCACTTGTGCTCCAGACTTTCCCGGCCTCCCGTCCGGGAATGGTCTATAGGCGCGGGATGCCGGGAGATCAAATACCCCGGTAGCAGACCCTACAGTCGTGGGAGGAAGAAGAGACGGGACCGATGAGGAGGAGGAAGACGGTGAAACCCAAGCAGACGAGGAAGACAGTAGTTGGACCCTCGAGCGGAATTTTGGAGACGGGGAAACCAGATTTATCGAGGAGAGAAGCCCAGAGACGTCCGACGGGATCTCCGACAACAGGCAACCGGGAGGACAGAGCGCTGCACCTCGCCACGCTTCTGGAGAAGCGTGGCACTTCCAGGTGCGTGGGCCACAGCCCGAAGCGAGAGAGAGAGAGAGAGAGAGTGAAAGGGGGGGAAATAAATAAGGGGATTCACAGACAAGGGCACTCAAAGGAAAGGGGGGGGGAGAGAGAGAGACTGAGAACCGGGGAGCACTATCACTCAATCACACCAGATTACAGTAGCATCTATAATTATCACCCAAGGCACCACGCGCATGATCTCACCGCCACCGAAGACGATAGAATATGCATAGACGCAAATAAATAGGAAAAGGAAAAGACGAAAGAGAGGAAAGAATAGCCTAGAAAGCACCATTAAAGACAGAAAACCCGAGATCGAGTATCAGAGAAGACAAAGACCACAAGGGAGAGAAAGCAAAGGAAGCTCACCAAGAAAAGAAACAGGAAAAGAGAATAATAAGTCTTACTGAGTAAAAAAACCCTGACCACTGACCTCTGTTCTGTTCTCTCCACATACGCTTCCCGGGAATCCTGTGTGACGAGGAGACAAAAGAGAAGAGTGAAGAACAGACTACAAGAGTTAAAGCCACCCTAACCACGACCGGAGAAGGAAAACTTAAATCTACCTTGACTTTAACCTACACAAATCCGCTAATAAAACACCATATATATGTATATAGAACGTGTGTCCTGATTGATTCCACCGCGCCAATACGGTTACAGGCCGTTTGCCGCACCTTCCTCTCCCTATTCGCCAGTGCAGCGTCATGCATCATTTGGCCTCATATGGTCGCCTTTTGGGCGTCACCGTGCCGAGGTTGTCGCAAATGTAAGTCGATGCGTGTGCCTGCAGTTGTGCTTTCCCTTGAGGGGTGCGGTAGCAGTGGACAGCAAATCGCCAAGGCTTGCGTCCAGGGGATATCAGGCCCAGTTGGACGGCTAAAAAAAACGGGGAGTGATCCGATAAATCTCCATCTAATATGCGAGCGTCCTGTGCATGGGCCACAATGCTATGGGAAATAAGGAAATAATCCAATCGGGACTGAGTACCATGTACTGGGGATAAAAAGGTATATTCCCGATCCGCCGGGTGTGTCAATCTCCAGAAATCCACTAGACCAATATCCTGTATGACATCAGATTGTAAGGCCCTGTCTCCATTATTAGTGTTGTCCAAAGGTACGGTCCGGTCCAATATTGCGTCTCTAGCTAGGTTCCAGTCTCCCCCAATTATGTGTCGGATAGCCCCTATCTCTGTCAAGATGCGGTTGATACGTAAGAAAAACTGCCTTTTTGAACCGGTTGGGGCGTATACAGAGCCCACACAAATTGAAGAGCCTCCTAATTTCAGTTTGGCAAACACGTTCCGTCCCTCCGGATCAACCCACGATTTAGTGACAGTGACAGGTAGGCTTTTCCGTAAGAGAATCACGACACCGCACATTCGTGGCGTAGTGCCTTCGGTGTCCTGTGGGGGAGGGCTACAGCTAGACAACACTGTTCCCACCCACCCTCGTAGCAACTTATCAGACTCAATGCTGTTCAGATGGGTCTCCAGGAGGAGAGCCACATCTGTCTGCTTATTATTGAGGTATGAGAGTATTTTCTTCCTTTTAATGAAATGAGTGAGGCCATGACCATTCCAAGAAATGACCCACAGTGGGGTAGAGGAAGAGGACGAGTGTCCGGCCGTGATGGAGGGCTAGAGGGGACGACCAGAAGAGGGGATGTGCGGAAGAGGGAGAAGGAGGGGGAGGATCCGATACGGAAAAAAGAAGCGGGTGGGGGAGGGAGAACACGGGGCAGTAGAAACGAGGAGGGGAATGAAGTATCCCAGAGGTTCCAGCTGTCAAGAAGAGAGGGGGAGAGGGCAGGCTTTAGTGTAGAGGAGTGCGAAAGGTGAGGCGAGCATGGGTGAGGGGGGAAGGGAGGACAGGGCCAGAGACGGAAAGAATGAGGGGACGGGTTTGAGGGAGATACCAAGAAGGGGAAACACAATAGGGTTAGAGATAAAGAGCTAAAAGAAAAAGAAAGGATAGTAGAGGGGAGGGGGGAGAGAGAAGGAGAGGGTCAGAAAAAAGGAGGGGTGGCGAGGGAGATGAGACTAAGGGAACAAGGATGGTAGTGCCAGTCACAGGGAAGGAGGAGAAGGGAAAGATGTAGAGGAGAGAAGGGGGAGGAGAAAAAGAGGAGAAATGTGGAGCTTGAGAAGAGCCCCAACATCCTTAACCGTTGTCTGCGGGTCTACGCCTGAACCCTAAGAGCCTCCATACCCAGTAAACAGGACTCCAGCCGGGGGGGGGGAGGAAGCGCAGCGCAGGACCATATCCGTCCATGTGCACAAGTGTCCCACAACCCAGGGGCCAGGATCTTTCCACACAGTGGTGTCCGAGCGGGGGCGGCACAGCATCGTGCCATGAGAGGGCCAGCGTGTCAGGGGGAGCCGTAGCCGGCTCCAATAAGTCCCCGGTAAGAAAAGGGGGCGGCGTGGGGAGAGGGGGAAACATCATGAGTCTCTATTACGTCAGCCACGCCGCTTGTGTACTAAGGGGGGGAGGGAGAGGGGCAGAAGGAGAGGAGGGTGGAATGTAGCAGAGCGCGGGCAGAGAGAGGAGACAGAGAGGAAGTACGGGGCCTGGCCTTTGGAACAGTGTCATATGAGCACTCGTCAGAGAAACATCACTTAAACACTGGAGGTATACGACAATAGTAAACAGTTAACAGTAATCCAATTATCAGCATAATATTAGCTCACAAATTAACTAATTGGGTGGGTCGTCAGGACCAAAAAAGACATAGGGTCCAATGCACAAACTGTCTCAACAGGGACGAGGCACCCCTAGAAACGTAGTTATCTTATTTTAACACCTCCTAGAGGCCTGCAGAAGAGCATACAGTTAATACACAATCGACATTATATAGCAATTTAAATCGATACTCATCCATCCGTTAGAGCGGCAGACGGGCAGACACTCCTATGCTGAGGATGTCAGAAGTCTCTGGCCCGTAGCGTCGTGCATCCCAGTAAAAGACAGCAAGTTCAAGAAGTGTCCGCTGGGGGCTTCAGAGGGGAACGAGACTTGTCCCTGTCCGCCACTTGTGTATGTAGTGCCACCGCATGCAGCACCTGTCCTCTGTCATCGTGACTGGTCATGAGATGCTCCAGGTCCCGACCTCTGGGGTGGGAAACTGTAGCATGATGGTCTGTTCCCGACTCTCCCGCGGCCGGTTCCTGGGGCAGGGTATTCTGGTCCGATACAGACATATCTTGGTGCTAGAGCGAAGCAAAAGTGTCCATAGGTTGTAGACCTTCAAGAAAAGAGTGCAGGTCCTCCGGGCCATAGAAGTCTTGGGACAATCCGTTTTTCGGAACCCACATTCTTGCCGGTTCAAACAGGCCATACTTCACCTCCATCTGTCTCATTCTGGGGCGGAGGGCCAGAAATGCCCTCCTGCGCTCACTAGTTTCTTTGGGAAAGTCCGCCGTTATCCAGATTTCCTGACCGTCCATCTGACAGGATCCGTGGGCACGTGCTCTTTGTTTGATCTGGCGGGCTTGCGTATGGCGGAGGGGGCAGGTTATAAGCGGCTGGGGACGAGTCGATGCATTGGGTCTCTTGGGACGGAGCCTGTGTGCTCTTTGAAACTCTAGGGGAGAGTCAAAGGTTATGCCCGTGAGTTTGGGCAACGCCACTCTCAAGAACAGGTGCATATCCTCGCCCTCGATTGCTTCAGGGAATCCTAGGAATCGAACGTTGTCTCTCCTGGTCCTGTCTTCTAAATCTGTCACCTTGCTGTGGAGGTACAAGAGTTCCTGGTCCCGATCCCGGGAGGAGGCGGTGTGGGCCTCAACTAGTGAAACCCGTTGTTCCAGCCCCAGCACACATGATTGGAAGCCAGCAATATCCAAACGGATGGATTTTGTTTCCGCCATTAATGAAGCCATTGTGTTGTCCATTCCCTCCAACATCCGGCCCACCGCCGATATCTCTTGGAGGATACGGTCCATGGTGGACTCTTGGGCCATGTCTGACGTAGTATGGTGCTGCACAGGCGGCTGGGTCATCGGGGCAGAGGATGACGCCTTTGAGTTAAGTAAGGCTTCCGAAACCGACGACCTACGGCCTGGCATCTCTGGCATCTCTGGCCCCATCAATGAGTCTAGATGCGGTATTGTGAGAGATTAGGGCCTCAGACCGTCCTCTTGGACAGGTAAGGTCGATCAGAACTTGCGTTCCAGAATGAGAGGAACAAGGGGTGGGGAGGGGGTCTCCGCTCCCTCAACTGGGCTTCCGCTAGTTGACACAATTCCAAACATAGCTCGCAGCACAGATCGTGTCCTCAAGAACAAAGGAGGCCTCAAACCGGCGAGGGACAGAGCGTGATCCCCGCATCAGGGGCGCAATGGCAGTTGGAAGCCCTCTCTCTGTGTCTGAGAGAGTGTGGGTGCCCCGTGTGCTGAAGGATATCTGTTACCCAGTTTGCCGTAAGTCCAGTCACGACAGCTGGTGCAGCCCTCTCCGCCTTCCGTGCTCAAGAAGAAGGGAAAGGCAGGGAACGTGGGGGGGAGTGAGCGGTATCCAAGGACGCAACAGAAGGCCTCCAAAAGGGCCGGCGTGCCCCCTAAAAATTAGTACAAGAAAGGAGGGTGGGCAAGGAGGCAGCAGGTTAATGTCCCCACAGTAAGTAAATCAATCACCGCCAATGAAGATAGTGCAGCGCTCTGTCCGTAGGGGCAACTCTTACCCCTCATCCCCCGGCGTCGTACCCTGTTCCGATAGGGACTATGCTCTCTGGGTCCCCCGAGCATCATGGCTGTTGCTTGGCTAAGAAATGGGGAGCCTGTCCACTACTGACTCACGGATCCTGGCTGGGTGATTCTCCTCATGTGGAGAGGGGAAAGAAGAGGAACGGCTCGCCCCCTCAGGCCGACCACCGTCTCCCCGTCCTCAGACGGTCCAGCTCGGCGTCATTGGACTCCAATTTCTCTGTTTCTGTAGGGGGGGCTCCTCGCCGGGCGAAAGAAATGGCGAGTAAAGGAGGGCCAAGATGGAGCCTCAGGTGGAGGCGCGGCTCACCACCAGTCACCCTGCGCCACTCCATCACCACCAAGCACAGGAATTATGTGGCTCCCAACCTCAGTTCCCCACCAAGCCCCCCCGGTGCGTCGCCAGTCAGAGATGCGACAGGCTACCCGGGAGGGAGTCACCCCGGGCTCCGCTGTTGATCGCGGCACCTCGCTGGTGAGTCAGTAAGCGGTGGAGGAATTGGGGGCTCCGGGAAGGCAGCCAAGCCAGCGCTGACTCTGCCCCGACCACCCACGAGGACGGCGTCAGAGACTGGAGGTACTTGAAGCCGCAGTCCAGGCCCGCAATGTAGGCCGTGTCTCAGTGCTGCCAGAATTCCGGTAGGCAAGGGGCTACAGGTCTGCGTCACCCCCCGGGGGCCAGCC
Organism: Pleurodeles waltl; assembly: GCF_031143425.1. Taxonomy (NCBI): domain Eukaryota; kingdom Metazoa; phylum Chordata; class Amphibia; order Caudata; family Salamandridae; genus Pleurodeles; species Pleurodeles waltl. Next base: position 894,590,748 of record NC_090436.1, read on the forward strand.
TCCCAGCAGCAGCACTCTTCCTTCACTCCCCCAGCTCAAACCAAGAGGCTCCACGCCTCTGCCACGTCCCCCCCGCGGCTCCAGTCCCGCTGCCCTGCGGAGCTCCTCTTTCTGGCGGCCATCGTCATCTGTGGCCAGACCACACCCCCCCAAAAAAAGCTGAATTTCAAGAGTCAGAGTCATTTTGGAAGTTGCCAGTTGAATCCGGGACAATTGAAGACAGGAGATCTTCCACTTCGGCAGGTGTTAAAGTAGGAAATGCATCACCAAGAAGGACCAGGGAGCATTCATGTACCATGTCCTGAGCTTCAGCCAAAGCAGCAGCATTTCATGGTGTGCCGAATAATGAGTTCAGAGCCGCATCCTCCAGGAAGGGTAACTCATAAGCAGCTTCCCGTAGTAAACGCACCCTCAACGCGCTTGTCCAGTAATGAACCCTCAGCGAGAACATCAACAGATCAGCATCCAATGAAAGCAAGCGCTGCATAGATAGGCAAACTTTCAGTGCATGTTCAAACGAGCACCAGAGGCACCGAAACATGGGCTGCACACAATGCAAAACCGGTCTGAATGACAGAGACCAGTCGCACTCTGATTGTTTCAGGAGTGTTGCTCCAAAGTACTGCATCATGCGCTCACGACACAGCTGCGCTAGTGGAAGCGCTTTCATTCCTCCTTGTTGCCGCGGGACAGCCATTGCGCAGAAAAAGTAGCAATAGCAAAATGCCACCTTTTATAGCCAAAGTTATTGTAAATCCCCCGAAAATGCTGGAGAATATTGAGTGGATCGCTGATTGTATTAAACTGAATATGGAGGAGAAGGTGTGAACGAAACCAGAACCAACAGCCTTAAAGAAATTTGTGATTCCATTAGTAATGGACGCATTCACTATTCTTCCTACGAGTTCACCAAAGTGTCTCGGAGAGTTGGTACTTAAAAGGGACTGTATCTCTGCTGATGACCTTGCCACCTGAAGTGCGTAGGTCTCGCGTGCAGATGTGATCGCCACATGTTTTTGGAACAATAAAGCCTTGAGTCTGCTCAACCAGTCAAAATTCACATTAGAAGTAACAATATGGGGCCAAATGTCAGCTACCTCTTTCTGTCTAGTGGGAGGAAAAACTATGTTCCTGCAGCATGTAACAATCTTAGAGACCGAAACAACATAAACTGTTCTGGCTTGCATCCCACAACAGTCTTCACTATTGAGGAGAACATAGCTGCCATTTGAAAGCACCTGGAATGCAGGTCTAATCAAGGGGACTGGAACGCCCTTCAGATAACAAGCCAAGTTTTCTGCCGACGCATTACATGCCCGTGCTAGGACAGCTGTTTACAGACCATAGAATGGCTGATAGAAGTCTTGCATTCACTACAGCTAAGAAAGACCTCTTTCATGCCACTGAGACATTTGTATGAGAAGGGCAGCTCCCACACCTCATGGATGTTACTATCTCCCAATCTTTCATATCTGCCAACTGGAATGTGTTTTAAACAGGACATGAATTGAAGTGTTGAAATAGGCAGATTAATGACCCCATGTGTTAACCATTCAGCAGATGGTATTTCAGCCACAGAAAAGGCAACTTTTCTAACTTTTCGATGTTCAACATGACATAAGTCGCTTCTTTCTAAGCCATCAGTTGTTGTTGCATTAAGTTAAATGTAGAAAATATGTCCCTTGTGCTAACGTGTTGCCAGGGAACGCGACCTGCCTTCAGTGTTTAAAGTGCCCAACCCAACTGCATAATGGACCTTATTTGACTTTGTCCATGGTGTAAAGAAGACATATCACACTGTATTATGTCTATTGCAGAAGAGACGGTGTTATTCAGGGTGTATATCCAGTCGGACAGGGTATTAATTTCATTATCCACAGCAGCTAATGCCTTCTGTATGTTTTCCTAATCCGTTTGCCTCTACCGGGCTGCAGCCTCTTGCTGGGAAAAGCTTCCAAATTTCGTTATATACTTCATATAATAAGCACTTTCTGCGTTGTTGTCTGGGGTCTAACAAGAAGTCCTGTAAGTCAGTGTTATTAGACAGGAGACTGAGGTGCTCTCTAACAGCATCTAGTGAGGAATTCTTCAAGTATTGCTGGCATAGTTTCCCTACACTGTATGTGGTCACTATAACCGCATGCTCAGATGATACATAGCAGGGGTCCGGCCTACTAGTTCTAAAACCGCCTATGGAGTTTATAAAACGTTTATGACACCCATTGGTATCTATTGGCCACAATAACAACCCCCCAGGACGTGACAGTGAAGCATTAAACGTGCCATTCTGGACCCATTAATCGAGCTGATCTTCAGTTGCATTTATATATTTTTGCCATTTGTAAAATTTTGCAGGGGCAGGAATATTGGGCGCATTCAATTTCTTAATCTTTGCTAAGCCTAAACAACTCGTTTGTTGTACAGTTTCATTTAAAAATATCACTTGAACAGTTATCAGGCATGCTCTAAATAAAGCTTCCTTCCCCCTTATTTGCCAATTTTTAGTTCCCCTTTTTAAGTCAGTCGACTTCAGCCAATATTCATAGTCTTCTATAGCCAACCGAGAAACAAAGGAATCCGACTAAATAAATTTTGTATCTGTCAATAATATGTTTACATTTTCCATCAATGGCAATTTAAAATAATACGACACAGCATTTTTAACATTGTGCCCAGAAAAAAATACAAACTTTTCAGAGTACGTTTTAGAACTCCCTTGTGGTGGAGTTGGACAATGTTCCCATTGTGTGTAATTAAAAACAGTCTTTGGGGTACTCGCTCTGTGAATGTAATGGTGCCCATAATAATTATAGCAAAACATATCTCCATAATTCTCTTTTGATTGATAAACCTCTTCATTTTCAAATACAGTATAATACTGCAATTCAGTCATCATATAATCAACTGTTTTCACATCCCATTCATCAGAAACAACTGCGGGTATTATTACATCGTTCATTGAAAGTTTAACTACATATGGTATTTGAATGACCTCTGTGGAGCCATATATAGCAAATGTTACTTTATTCCAAACAATCCCATCAGGAATTGGTATAGCGGAAATGTTCACAAAAGACAAGTCTCTACGGACCTTGTGAGAAGAAAAATGTGGGTTTAAAACCTCATCCACCAGTTCAACTGTTGATCTTTCAGGAAGAAAATAACCGTGTATTAATAAAAAGAATGTTATAACAAAACCAATCCAAAGTAGGAAAGCCAGTACAGTCAATGAAAGCCACAGATAGTTCCATGAAAGAATAAAGTAAGTTGCTTTAAGCCAGTTTATCAGTTTACGTGTTTTTGACATGTAGAAGAGGCGATTGAGTTAGAAATAGTGTCGTTGATGTCGGCAAAGTGTCCGGAAGCAGTTTGTGCAAAAGCTGGAGCCGTGTTTTTAGGTGGAGAACCAGTGGGTGTTTCCCGTGGTGGTTCAGAATAAATGATGCCATCCGTCTGTGTTGAAGTTGTATCAAATCGATCAGTTATTTCTGTATTGTTTGTTGAAACAGATGTCAGCGGAACCAATGCAAGATCAATTTCCACCCTCCCCAAGCTCAGAGAGGTGTCAGTGTTGCTGCTTACAACTTGTAGAGGAACTTCTTGACCAGTAGTAAGAGGGATTTGGGAACTACTGGCTGTTCCTCTTGGTCTGCTGTGCAGGATCGGCCACATGGTGTAATCTGACATTGTCGATAGATACCAAGCGGTTTTCTTTAGCACCAGCCAATGGAGGTAGAATGACAGTTCTGATACCGTGTATTCCCAAAACTGGGACCTGTGCACGATAAGAGGGACTGAACTCCTTTTTCACAGTTACCTTTTCTCGTACTAGATCCCCAACTTTAGAAATCCAACCTGTAGGCATTACAGGTACATCCTTAATTCCTGTGAGGCAGCACTGGCAGAAGCGTTGTCATCATGGTACTGTTGTAATTCCTGTAAGATAGTGACATGTTAATTTATGTCAAAGGGGGTTTCTGCCGCCTCCACGCCAGAACCATCAAGATCTGGAACATACATTTGAGTTCTGAACAGGCACTCATTTGAAGTACGACCCCTTCAGGGACCTTCTAGGCAGATTGTTAAGTGCTGCCTGGACTCCATACAGGTGGTTAAGCCAACTATGACCCATACCTAAGACTCTGGCTATTAATGACTGCTTTAAATCATGGTTTAGTCTCTCCATGACACTATTTCTCTCAGGATCAAATGAAGACGATTAATGGAGTTGGACCCCTAACGAAGCCATGGCATCCCTGAATGCCCTTGAGGTGAAAGCAGGGCCCTGGTCCGAGTGGAAAGCCGCAACTGCATATGTACTGATAAAGACTTGCAAATCTTTAATAACAGTCCGAGCGTCAGCCGAGCGTTGTGGTAACGCCCATAGAAATCTGGAGCAGGAGTCAAAAGTGAATAAAATATATTTGCATGCACTATCCGGTGTTAGGGGACCACAATGGTCCAAGTACACACATTGTAATGGTTTGTTGGAAATTAGGAGGGGTGTCTGCGGTGGGCGTTTAGCAGTGGAAACCTTAATTTGTTGGCAGATGTCACAGCAAAGGACATACTGCTTGGCTTGTTTATATAGACCTGGCCACTAATAACGTGCTTGCAAGAATGATATTGTAGCCGCCACACCAACATGGGCAGATGTTGCCCCCTCATGCGTTGCTTTAATCAACTCTGATCTTATATCTTTGTTGGGAATGGATCAAACCCCTACGCCTGGTATTTTTACCTCAGCGTTTAGGCAGCCTCCCATTCAGTCGGAATATTTAGCAGGAAATGCTTTTGGGTAGGGCATACCTTCAGCAGTAGCTTTCACGGCAGCCCATATGTCATCGTCCGGTTTCGCTCCTGAGCGGGTTACTGCAGCAACAGTGGCCGTAGCTACTGCTGACTTTGCGGCTTCATCAGCCAGTGTATTTCCAGCAACGTGTATTCCAACGCGCTGGTGTCCAAGTGTATGTACAACATGGACATTTGGTAGCATTTCCCCCAGATCCGCTACTTTCCCCCACAGAAGTCTGTGTTTAATGGTGTTGCCTTTAGAATCTCCGAAGCCATTCTGGCGCCAGTAATGCAGGTATTCATTGAAGGACTGGACACAGTAGTATGAATCACAAACAATCAGTGTTAACTGTGCAGGATCCGTATGTTTCAATGCCATCACCATAGCCTTTAGCTCTGCTAATTGTGCAGTGCAATCCCCCAGGGTTTGCGTGAATGTATGCTGGGGACAACATTTATTATCCTCCATGTAGCCACTTATGACTGCGCAAGCAGCAGAGTATTGATGTTTCGTGCCAATTGCAGGTTGTGCTGAGCCGTCGTGAACATAACTCTTTGATATTGATCAATAGGCAGTGTGTTTGCTGGAACTGGGTATTCTAGCTCATATTGCAAAAATTCTTGAGTTTGTAATTTTTGGTAAAAAATGTAGTCTACATCAGTGGCTGTCAAAGGCGTTGCCTATTGAATCCAATGTGGATGTAATGCTTTAGCGTTTGGAACGCTGGCTTTGGTGACAGCCTTAAGGGCCTGAATTGGGGAAACAACAATAATGCGTTTGCCATGAGTTAGAGGTCTTTCTTTACTGACAGACATCTGAACAGCAGTGAGAATTTTCTCAGTGGGAGTAAAGCGTTGTTCTGCTGCTGAGTACAAATGTGATTTGTATGCTATCAGGACAGTCTTACCCTCTTAGAGGAAACCAATGGCACCAGCAATTACTCTGATGACCAAATGTGTTTTGTTGTCCCTTGGGTGTAAGTGTTGTGCTGCAAGCATGTCTGTTTGCAAGGCACTTAGTATGCGTGTGTGTTCGACTGTCCAAAATGTACTTGAAAAGTCAGGATGTATTAAGTGATATAAAGGTTTTATGCGTGGTGTATAATCAGGAATGTAAGTTCTGCCAAAATTTAGGAAACCCAATAGAGATTGGAGTTTTTTAATGGTATTTGGAAGTTGTAACTGTGCGCATTTGTCCAAGAATTATGGCGCTGGGCTCTTTACTTCACTTGATAGCTCATATCCCAGAAACAGGATGCAAAGGAAGGCTATTTTTTATTTATTTTTAAATTTAATTTGTAGCCAAACTCAGCAAATCCCACAGCAATGCGGGCTACCCGTCTTAGATGTTGCAGTTATTCATCATCCGTTAGATATATATCATCTACATAAGACAATGCTTCAGGGTCTATGTCGTGCAATATTGAAGTCACACAAACTACGAACAGTCCTGGACTGTTCTTGTACCCCTGGGGTAAACAACAGAATTTTGTCTGGGAGCCTTGTGCGCCGAAGCTTGTTAAGTCTCCACTCTCAGGTGCTATATTTTGGCAGAAGAAACCATTGGAAATGTCCAGTGTTGTTTTGTATTTTTTTCACACTATGTTCTTCATGAGTGCTGTGCTATGTGAGTTTTGTATAGCATGTGTGCATGTATGACTGTTTAAGTGTCTGTAGTCTAAGACTATTCTGTATGAATGGTACGGTTTAGCTACTGGGAGTAAGGGATTATTCATAGGTGAGATACAGGGTTCGATTACGCCCTCTTAGTTGTGTGAGGATTTCCCTCACTGGGGCTTTAGCATCATGTTTTATTGGATACTGGGGTTGAGGTTGGGGTTGAATTTTAATAGGAATTACATGATAGGGGCAATCTTTGTCCCATCCTACGTGATTGCGATATAATGCGGGTGCCTGCGCCAAAGCCCAATCGATGGAGTAGGATTCTGCAAGCTCCTCAGGAACAAGGGGCAAGAAACAAGGTTCAATGACATCTTGCCCATATGGGCATGTACAGACAAATTCAGGTGGCCAATCCTGCTCGGCCAGCAAAATATCATATATGTTTACAACAAGGTCCCAAAAGATTGCGTCTATTGTGCATTCAATGTCTCCCTGTAACATTACTTTGTACACCCTGTCAGGTGTGGAGAAATGCATGTCCGCCTATTCTACTTGTAGGAAGTACCAGTTGCTTTCACCTCCAGATGCTCTAGAAGATTCTGGCGAACTATTGTGACCTCTGCTGCGCTGTCTAGTTGCGCTAGTGCCCATTTCTTGTTCTTCAAGAGAGCCCTCTTCTTGAGTGGCAGATCGAACTGCAACCGCTGCCACTTTTTTCTTTTTGAATTGGGGTTTTTGTTGGGGAAGTTTTTCTTCTTTTTTTAACAGAAACTCCTGTTGAGCGTTGTGATTTCTGTCTCGGTTTCACTTGCTCAGTTCTTAGCTGTGACCGCCCACCTCTCTCACTGTGTTTTTCTGATGAGTCCTGAAAGGAACGAGATTGGCGTGTATCAGTATATTAATATCTGTCAGGCTGTCAGGCTCTCTATTTCTGAGATTATATCTATTCTGTGGGGTATCCATGTGCGGAGATTCTCCCCTTTCTTTTTTAGGAGTTGGTTGTTTTTTATCCCAGCATTTCTTATTACTCTCAGGAGCTTGTTTGGTAGAATCTTTATTAGATTTACCTTGAAATTGTGTTTTTTTTGGTCTGGCCCCCAGACTATCTAGACCAATACTAGAGTAGGTCCCCGCAATAATCTTTGGTAGCTCACGTTCTTGATCCTGTGGAGGAACGTCCCGGAGCAGCATGCGCACCGCTAGTGCGACCGCTTTCCCTTTAAGGTTACTTAATATAATTGAGGATACCGTGGCAAAGTTGGCCATTAATTGAACCCCCAAGTCAAGAGCCGGGGCAGCCCCGTAATCATCTTGAATTTGTTTCAACACTTCCGGTAAATTGGCAAGTGTCGGTGTACTGTGTGCGGTTGCATAGAGCATGGCAAATACTGTGCCCCATGTATTAGAGTCATCAACTGTGGGAACCATCCCAAATGGCAAGCACATTGTTAATATTCTGTGTTTATCCTGAGGTCCCATATTGGGAAATACTGCTTCCAGTACATTTATTTTTTGAGCTAACCAAAAAATAATTTCTTCTCGTTTGGTGGGTACCTTACCCATGATCGAATGTAGAGTTGCAGGGTTAATGCCTGGCGTCACTGCATGTGGTTGCGCTGATGCAACACATGCTGGGTTTGTGCTTAATGTTTGCATCACAAACTGTACTAATTGTCTGTATATTGCCGTTAGCTCAGCATATAAGCAACGGACTTCAGCTGCTGTTAGATTTGCTGCCGCAGGGTGAGGTGTATATGTGGCCAACAAAGGCCAGGTAGGACCATCATTACTTAGAGGACCTAACCTAACGTGTAAAATTGTGTGGGGTAGGGCGCCATCAAGTCAATTATTATGTTCTTGATAAGATAGAGGTATTTCTAAATATGCATATGCATATTTGCAGGTACGTTTGCAGGTGGATAGTGATGAAATGTATTTGTATTCCCATCAACTGCTGGTAATGTGACCCAAGAATAGATAAGTTCTGTTCTATAAACTGTTTGCGTGTCAACAACAAATCTGACTGGACCCTCCTGGGCCGTTAGGCCATGTGCCAGTAAGGGGTGGCATCATATTGACTGTAATTGCTACCTGTTGCGGACTCGCCATGATAAATGGTTAACTTTGTTCAGAGAAGGCACACCAAATGGGGGTTATCCTTTTAGAGTTTAAGCTTGAACAACGTACTGCCTTAGTTAGGTGTTCCCTACTTTAGCTGAGGAGGAAATCCTCAATACCACGGACGTCTCTGTCTATAGTACTGAGGTGTCTTTGTATATAGTGAGACAGAGATACTCAGGAGGACCCCAAAATTAGAGCCTGACCAAACTTTGGCGGCGCCATGTCGCGCAGGCTCTGATTTCTCTAATGAGACTACTGGATTTGAGCGGCAGAATCGCCTGTGGTGGTGGAGACTGAGTCTAACCCACTACAGGTGACACCTGTCACCCCAATCTGGGTTTTGCTCCGGCCAACTGGCAGTGCCTCATCTCTACCCAAAAGCAGGGATGATTGGGCAGCCGAGCGCATGATGCACTTGATTCCTCAGGGAAATCGTGGTTACTCAGATCTCATCCATTTCTCTCAATTACATTAGTGTCACATATACAATGACAAGTAGAGGCAGTATATGTTTCAATAAGGTTTTAATGAAGCGACGGCATCTTAGACAATAAAACATGTGCCACAATAACCAGGACGATAAAGCTTGACAGGATTAAAATTGTGACAAGGAGAGTAAAGCATAGAAGTAACGCTACCATATTGTCACTAGAGTCAAGTAGACTTATTCGTACCTAGGCTATATTAGCACAGCATGTTAAGCTCTAGTCCTGTCCTTCGGATTCCCCTGAGAAGACATCATCCCCCATACCTGGGCAAAGGCCTGAAGTCTGCATAAGCAGCTGTAGCGAAGCGCTCAGCAATCAGCATACAGTCATGGTCATCTGGCTGGAATCTCCCTCTAACGTGTAAGGGACAGGAAAGTGTTTTTATAATAAAACAGCTGATGTTCTGAGAGAATGTCCCTACGTAAGGATGTGTGTGTTTCTATGAATACCAGAGACAAAATGTTTCCCACGTCTACTGGGAACCTATCTCACTGCAGCCTTGAAGGAAGCACAGAGTGAACAAGAATGTCTTCGTTTGAGAACGCAGTGTTGGCCTAAGCAAGAACAGCTAGATAGAGAGAAATAAAACAAAACTGCAAAAGTGGCTATTGTTAAAATAATAAACAATGCTGAATAAAATACACCTAGGTTAAAGTGCACAGTGGCAGGCTTAGTGTGCTAAAATAACGTGCATGGAGCTAAAACTAAAATGGCTACACAACTAGGGACTTATAAGGGACTTATAAGGGGGGGGGCAGTGTGCCAATTAGAATTGGCATATGGAGTCACAAAACTATAGTGACAAATTTGGTAAACTGATAGTGCATAAGCACTGGAGTTCTGGTTAGCAGAACTCCAGTGACACAGTCAGGCATACTGACAACACACATAAGCCACAAACTATGAACACTGGGGTCCTGGCTAGCAGGATCCCAGTGAGACAGTAAAAACACACTGACTAATAGGTTTCAAACTATGAGCACTGGGGTCCTGGCTAGCAGGATCCCTGTGAGACAGTAAAAACATACTCACAAACAGCCCAAAAATGGGTGTAACCATGCTAGAAATAGGATGCTTTCTCACATAACCCCCTCCCCCAAACAACAGACAATAAGGCTAACCTTGGCCAGTTGAGACTTTATTGTCTAAGCTGTAATAATTGGAGAGTAGATCTGCAATAGAGTGGTTACTCCCTTTATCATCCATTTTATGGTTACTTCCCTGTGGGGATGTAAATCACCTTGTTTGGAGAGTTTTACCTAGAAAACAGTGCAAGTGTATATTCTCAGATTCTCTATTTGTACGTTTTAAAGTGAGGCAGTGGGGCTGCTCACTGAGCCTATGTCAAGACTATGACCTAAGGATGAGAATGCTAGACAGGGATGCTGTCTCAGTAAGGCCATAGCTGGCCAAAACGTTTGTCCAAATGGCTGAAAGAGAGAACAGGGTTGCTGTTTCTCTTGGGTTGGAGCAGGACAGGGCAGCTATCCTATAAGCTCCACTAGGACAGGGCTGTTGTCCTATGTGTTCAGAGGTAGAGCAGGGCTGCTGCACTAAAGTTTCTCTGGGACGGCTGGAGGGGTTGCTCCAACTTTACTAAAACAGTGCAATTTTGCACATCTGGTTTAGTGGTTCCACAGAGAGGTACCTTTACCTCTGGGAGTGCAGCTATGGCAGCTGTGGGCTCTGTTGCTACAGGTTCCACCCCAGGAGAGGTTTCTCCCACCACAGGAATGGCATCCTTAGTGGTAGGGTGGGGACGTTGATACCCTTTTTACCTGTTGGTTAAGAAGAATCCTGAGACTTCAGGCCTCTTTTCTCTTCATTTTACCTGAAATGAGAGGAAGCAATTCCTCAGGGATACCCAGCATGGATGTATGGGTCCTAAATTCTACCTCAGCCCAACCTGAGGCCTCTATGTCATTACCTAAGAGGCAGTCTACAGTTAAGCTAGGTGATACCACTACCTGCTTTGGGCAGTAACTCCACCCCAACTAAGTTTCACTAAAGCTAAGGGGGGAGACTGAGTGGAGTTACTGACATACGTAACCTGGTACCTCTGTCCAAGGATGTGTTGTGCAGGTGACACCAAGTTTTCAGTCACCAAAGTGATACTGGCACCTGTGTCCCTGTAGGCCTGGGCCTCAACACCATTTATTAAAATTGACTGCTTGTACTTGTCCATATTAAGGGGACAAGCAGCCAAGGTGGCAAGGCCAGTGGCACCAGGTGTGACAGAAACTGTCTTGGGACTTTCTAGGCCTACCCCAGTTTCTATGATGGACCCAAAAGTGAACCTTACTACACCTTTTGTTTGACTATTGCCAGTTGTCCCACCACTATTACTACTACTGCTAGGGGCACTAGAGTTTGAAGTGGATGTATCAGTGGTGGTAGGTTCAGGGGCTATACCTGGGCAGGACTTATCCCCTGGCATATGGCCTTTACCTCTGCACACATAGTACCAGGGCTTTTTATTGTGTGTAGAGTGAGAAGAAGAGGAAGATGGTTTATCCCCACCCCCAGAGGAGAGTTGTGGACCTGAAGAAAGATCTTTGTGTTTACTTTTATCCCCATGCTTATCCTGAGACTTTTCACTGTCTATCTTTTTTTCGTTGTCACCCCCTGTATGAGATTTTCTGCTCACCCTTGTTTGGACACATTTGTCTGCCTTCTTTCCCTATTCTTGAGGAGAGGTCAGATCTGAGTCCACAAGATACTGGTGTATCAAGTCAGACACACAACTATTCAATGTATGTTCTCTCAAAATCAGATTATGCAGGCCCTGGCAATCAGACACTTGACTGCCATGTAACCAACCCTCTAAAGCTTTCACAGAACATTCCACAAAGTCAACCCAATCTTGTGAAGATTCTTTCTTGGTTTCCCTAAACTTAATTCTGTATTGCTCTGTGGTGAGCTCAAAACCACCAATGAGTGCATTCTTTAAAATGTTGTAGTTGTCTGCATCTTCCTCCCTAATAGTGAGGAGGCTGTCCCTCCCTTTAACAGAGAAGGACAACCAAATTATAGCAGCCCATTGCTTTTGAGGTCCTTTTCAACCTTAAAGGCCCTCTCAAGTCCAGAGAACCACTCTTGAATATCATCCCCCACCTTCTATGGGGGAACACTTTTGTGTAAGTTTCTGGAGCTAATGTTGTCCTCACTGACCTCATAAGTCCTAAAACTTTCAATTCTGCTGCCACCACTGGGAACTAACCCCAACCCCTATCTTTCTCTTTCTACAGCTAAGGCTTCTCTATCTAAGGCCAGCTGTTGCTGTTTCATCCTCAGTCTAGCCTCCTCCAGTCTCAGCTTTCTGAGTTCCCTATCTAGGGAGTTATCCTCAGGATTGGATATGTTAGACCTTTCACAGACTGAGGTGATGTGAGAATGAGCAGAAGTGGATCTTTCCCTAACTTGTGTAACCCTAGTGACCTGGCCTCTAGGTGTGAAGTGTACCCTACTTGTGTGAGATCCCTTCCCACTACTAGCTACACTATGTGGTTTGTTGAGAGAAAGATCTGTGGAAGGACCCTCCTCTGTATCTTCAGGACCCTCTCCTAAATCTACCTGGTCAGAATTTCCCTCTACCTCCCTTTCTGATTGTACATGACCACCAGGATGCTCCTGGTCATCTTGTAAGAGGAGATTCAAGAGGAAATCCTTATTCGGGTTCTTCCCAATCCCTAAGCTTCTTTCTAAACAGAGACCCCTCAGACTTTTGAAATTAAGATTTTCATGAGTGGTCTTGACAACCCTGGAGGTAGCCTCAATTGAAAACATAGTGATAGAAAAGGTTAGAGAGAAGAGTAAGACGTAAGCAAACTATTTCACCTAACTTTTTGGAGGAAAAGAAAAACTTTTCAGAACTTTGTAAGAAAAAAAAAAAGTTTGGAAAACCTTTTTGGAAGTGAAAAAGTGACTGCTAGGTTTAACTGTATATATCTCTAAGTATTGGGTACACTTTTTGTGAAAAGCACCAGTGACAGTGATAAGGCAATTGCAAGTACTTATCCCACCGCTGCACCACCAATGTAGAATGCTGACATGGTTTCTAGTGGTTACTTAAGGAACTTGCACCTTATACCAGTTCCAGTTATACCTTACTTGTGAAATGTAGGCAGTGTCTTGAAGCTTAGGCTGTTTGGGGTAGCTGTAGCAGAGCAGCCAAGGCTAAACTAGGAGACACGCAAAGCTCTTGCAATACCACTATAGTCACACAGTACTTATAAACAATAAAAGACAATACTCAGTGTTACCAAAAATAAAGGTACTGTATTTTAGTGACACAAGGCCAAAAATATCTTAGAGGCAATACTCCTTCTGGAGGTAAGTATTGTACACAATATATACACAAGTAACCAAAATCAGGTAAGTAAACAGTCATAGAATAGTGCAAACAGTGAAAAACATTATAGATTGCAATGAGCCTAGGAGCAACACAAACCATATACTAAAATAATGGAATGCGAAAGTTGGATTCCCCCGTAGGCAGGTGTAGTGTGCAGAGGGGCGCTGGGAGTGTGAGAAAACCCCAACGGTAAGTAAAGTACCCCACCCCAGAGCCCAGAAAAACAGGAGTAAAGTACAGCAAGTTTCCTCAGAACCCACTAGAAGTTGTGGTGAAGGATTATGCAAGAGCCAAGCAAGACTGCAAGCAACCAACAATGGTTTCCTGGACCTGAAGACCTTTGGAGATGGGAGACCAAGTCCAGAAGTCGATGAAGAATCCAGGAAGAACAGGAGGCCCTGCCCACCTGGAAGAAGGTGCAAAAGTGGATTCTCCGGTTGGAAGAAAAGTACAGAAATGCACCAAAGAAGATAGCTGCGGATTCCTGCTTGGTGCAGGAGATGTCCCACGTCGAGTGTCTGGATGCAGACTGTCTGCAGCGCTGGATTCCACCAACAAGCCTTGGTTCACTCAAAAACGTGTTTTGCGTCAAAGAGGAGCTGCCCAGACCCAGTAGGGACCTAGGGGTCTCAAATCAGACTGACGAGACAGAGGGGGCTCTCAGCACTTCAGAGAGCCCTCAGAAGACCAGGCAGCACCCACAGGTGTCCCTGGACACTGGGACAATGGAGTTGCTAAGTGCGGTTGTCGCAGCACTACACAGAGGGATCCCAAGCTGCTGGAGAACAACTCAAAGAGCTGAGCGTCGCAGGATAGAGTGCTGGGGACCTGTGCTATGCTTTTCACAAAGAACTTTTGGAAGAAGTGCACAGAAGCACAAGGAGCTGCAGAGGATGAGATGCACAGGGGCACTGTCTGGCATGGGGAGGCAAGCCCTTACCTCCACCAAATTTGGACAGCTGGAGCTTTTGACAGTCTGTGTCACTTCGGTCCATCACCTGTGTTCAAGGGATCACGCTCGTCGACAGGAAAGGAGCCCCAGAGTACCAGTCGTCATTGCAGAGAGGTGCTTGCTAAAGCAGGGAATTGACTCATTCACTCCACTGGAGATTCCTTCGGTTCTTCTGGTGCAGGGTGAAGACAGGTAGTTCTCAGAGCGTGCACAACCTGGAAACTATTGCAGTTTCTGGCTGGAGCTGAAGTTCAGGTCACAGGAGCCTTCCTGAATTCTTTGTTGCAGTTACAGCGGTTCCTGGAGATGTCTGCGGTTGATCCGACGGTCAGAACCTGAAGCAGAGGAGTCCTGGTGGAGTCTTGCAAACCGAATCTGAGGAAACACCTGAAGGAGAGACCCTAAATAGCCCTGCGGGGGTGTGTGTGCACCTATCAGGTATGCACCTATCAGAAGGGGTCTCTGACGTCACCTGTTGGCACTGGACACTCAGATGCTCCCAGAGGGTCCCCACACCCTGGAATCCAAGATGGCTAATGCCAGGGACACTCTAGAGGAGCTGTGGGCACCACCCCTGGGGTGGAGATGGACAGGGGAGTAGTAACTCCCCTTTCCTTTGTCCAGTTTCGCGTCAGAACAGGGACTTGGTGTCCCTGAACCGGTGTAGACTGGATTATGCCAGGAGGCACAGTTTTGGCACTTCAAAGCATTTCCAGAGGCTCTGGCAGGATACCCATCCCATGCATGTAACACCTATTTCCAATGGGAGAAGGTGTAACACCCCTCTCATAAAGGAAATGCATTGTTTTGCCTTCCTGGGATTGAGCTGTTCAATACCCAGGAGGGCAGAAACCTGTCGGTGAGGGGGCAACAGCTGGGGCTGCAGTGGAAACCTCAGAGAGCTGGTTTGGCAGTACTGGGGGTCCATGGTGGAGCTCCCAGGGTGCATGGACTTGGCCCCCCAATACCAGATTTGGATTGGGGGTTCAATTTCACAATCTTAGACACCTCACATGGCCATTTTCACAGATACCATTGTGACACTACCTATATATTTATTGACATATATGTAGTGCACCCTTATAATGGTGTCCCCCCACTCACGAAGTCCGGGAAATTGGTCCTGGACAACATGGGGGCACCTTTGCTAGTGCAAAGGTGCCCTCACATATAGTAACTTTGCACCTAGCCTTCAGTAACTGAAAGTTAGACATATAGGTGACTTATAAGGTACCTGGTGCAGTGAAAAAATGGCTGCGAGAGTGTGTGCACTATTTCACTCAGTCTGCAGTGGCAGTCCTGAAGGAGTGTTTGTATGAGCTCCTTATGGGTGGCAAAAGAAATGCTGCAGCCCATAAGGATCTCCTGGAACTCCAATGCCCTGGGTACCTAGATACCATATACTAAAGACTTATACGGGGGACCAGTGTGTCTATTAGAATTGGTATATGAAGTTCTAAGGAAATGCCTCCTTGGCATGGTTACCCCCTAACTTTTTGCCTTTGCTGATGCTAAATTATGATTTGAAGGTGTGCTGGGATCCTGCTAACCAGGCCCCAGCACCAGTGTTCTTTCCCTAAACGGTACCTTTGTCTCCACAATTGGCACAACCCTGGCACTCAGGTAAGTCCCTTGTAACTGGTACCCCTGGTACCAAGGGCCCTGATGCCAGGGAAGGTCTCTAAGGGCTGCAGCATGTCTTATGCCACCCTGGGCACCCCTCACTCAGCACATGCACATTGCCTCTCAGTTTGTGTGTGCTGGTGGGGAGAAAATGACTAAGTCGACATGGCACTCCCCTCAGAGTGCCATACCAACCTCACACTGCCTGTGGCATAGGTAAGTCACCCATCTAGCAGGCCTTACAGCCCTAAGGCAGGGTGCACTGTACCACAGGTGAGGGCATATGTGCATCAGCACTATGCCCCTACAGTGTCTAAGCAAAACCTTAGACATTGTAAGTGCAGGGTAGCCATAAGAGTATATGGTCTGGGAGTTTGTCAAACACAAACTCCACAGTTCCATAATGGCTACACTGAAAACTGGGAAGTTTGGTATCAAACTTCTCAGCACAATAAATGCACACTGATGCCAGTGTGCAATTTGTTGTAACATACACCCAGAGGGCATCTTAGAGATGCCCCCTGAATACCTACCTGACTTCTAGTGTAGGCCGACCAGTTTCTGCCAGCCTGCCACACACCAGACATGTTTCTGGCCACAAGGGGAGAGTGCCTTTATCACTCTGTGGCCAGGAGCAAAGCCTGTACTGGGTGGAGGTGCTTCTCACCTCCCCCTGCAGGAACTGTAACACCTGGCGGTGAGCCTCAAAGGCTCACCCCTTTTGTTACAGCGCCCCAGGGCATCCCAGCTAGAGGAGATGCCTGCCCCTCCGGCCACTGCCCCCACTTTTGGCGGCAAGGCTGGAGGAGTTAATGAGAAAAACAAGGAGGAGTCACCCACCAGTAAGGACAGCCCCTAAGGTGTCCTGAGCTGAGGTGACCCCTGCCTTGAGAAATGCTCCATCTTGAGTTTGGAGGATTCCCCCAATAGGATTAGGGATGTGACCCCCCTCCCCACAGGGAGGAGGCACAAAGAGGGTGTAGCCACCCTCAAGGACAGTAGCCATTGGCTACTGCCCTCCCAGACCGGAACACACCCCTAAATTCAGTATTTAGGGGCTCCCCAGGTCCCAGGAAATCAGATTCCTGCAACCTGAAGAAACAAGAAGGACTGCTGACTTACAAGCCTGCAGAGAAGGAGGAAGACGACAACTGCTTTGGCCCCAGCCCTACCGGCCTGTCCCCAACTTCGAAAACCTGCAACCAGCGACGCATAGGACAGGGACCAGTGACCTCTGAAGCCTCAGAGGACTGCCCTGGACTAAAGGACCATGACACTCCTGTGAACAGCGGCCCTATTCAAAATCAACTACTTCTTTGCAACAAAGAAGCAACTTCCAAAGACTGCACATTTCCCGCCGGAAGCGTGAGACTTCTCACTCTGCACCCGACGCCCCCGGCTCGAGATCCAGAGAACAAACACCTCAGGGAGGACTCCCTGACAGGGACCAGCGACTTCTGAAGCCTCAGAGGACTGCCCTGGACTACAGGACCAAGAAACTCCTGTGAACAGCGGCCCTGTTCAAAACCAGCTACTTCTTTGCAACAAAGAAGCAACTTCCAAGGACTTCGGGTTGCCTGCCGGAAGCGTGAGACTTTACACTCTGCACCCGATGCCCCCGGCTCGACCTGCAGAAAACCAACACCTCAGGGAGGACTCCTCGGCGACTGCGAGCCCGTGAGTAACCAGAGACAACCCCCCTGAGCCCCCACAGTGACACCTGCAGAGAGAATCCAGAGGCTCCCCCTGACCGCGACTACCTGTAACAAGGGTCCCGACGCCTGGAACCAACACTGCACCCGCAGCCCCCAGGACCTGAAGGAACCGAACTTCAACGCAGAAGTGACCCCCAGGCAACCCTCTGCCTAGCCCAGGTGGTGGCTGTCCCGAGAAGCCCCTCCCTGTGCCTGCCTGCACCGCTAGAGTGACCCCCGGGTCCCTCCATTGTGTCCTACCTGAAACCCGACACCTGCTTTGCACACTGCACCCGGCCGCCCCTGTGCCGCTGAGGGTGTGTTTTGTGTGCCTACTTGTGTCCCCCCCAGTGCTCTACAAAAACCCCTGGTCTGCCCCCGAGGACGCAGGTACTTGCCTGCTGGCAGACTGGAACTGGAGCACCCCTTTTCTCCATAGGCGCCTATGTGTTTGGGCACCTCTTTGACCTCTGCACCTGACCGGCCCTGAGCTGCTGCTGTTGTAACTTTGGGGTTGCCTTGAACTCCCAATGGTGGGCTGCCTATGCCCCAGAACTGAGACTTGTAAGTGTTTGACTTACCTCTTAATCTAACCTTTACTTACCTCTTGATGATGATGTTGATTTTTGCACTGTGTCCACTTTGAAAATAGCTTATTGCCATTTTTACAAAGACTGTACATGATATTGTTTTCATTCAAAGTTCCTAAAGTATCTAAGTGAAGTACCTTACATTTAAAGTGTTTAATGTAAATCTTGAACCTGTGGTTCTTAAAATAAACTAAGAAAATATTTTTCAATATAAAAACCTATTGGCCTGGAGTAAGTCTTTGAGTGTGTGTTCCTCATTTATTGCCTGTGTGTGTACAACAAATGCTTAACACTACCCTCTGATAAGCCTACTGCTCGACCACACTACCACAAAATAGAGCATTAGAATGATCTCCTTTTGCCACTATCTTACCTCTAAGGGGAACCCTTGGACTCTGTGCACACTATTTCTTACTTTGAAATAGTATATACAGAGCCAACTTCCTACAGAAGTCACTAAACTATAGTGACAAATTTGGTAAGCAAAGAGAGCATAAGCACTGGAGTTCTGGTTAGCAGAACTCCAGTGACACAGTCAAGCATACTGACAACACACATAGGCCACAAACTATGAGCACTGGGGTCCTGGCTAGCAGGATCCCAGTGAGATAGTAAAAACACACTGACAAATAGGTTTCAAACTATGAGCACTGGGGTCCTGGGTAGCAGGATCCCAGTGTGACAGTTAAAACATACTGACAAACAGGCCAAAAATTAGGGTAACCATGCTAGAAAGAGGCTACTTTCTCACACATATTCAACCAACTGAATGGGTGAAGCATTGTGAGGCATTGTATAGCGATCAAGTTTAAACTGAGGTTTTTAGCTCCTCAATTAAAACTCATTCCGATGGATGTACTGTGGAATTAGGAATGTCTGCTCTTTTTTCCTTGAACAACATGCTGATGGCCATCATGGCTAAAAAGAGGGCCAAAGTCCAGGGTCTGGACAAAATACCTTTAAATCTTTTGTAACAGGGTCACAACATCCCCGTCTCCCAAAGCTTCCACAGGGCCCCCATGCACATACCCCAGGGGTTCCTTGGAGGAGGTCAGCAATAGAAATGTCAAACCGGATATCCGATCGGCAACAAGCCAAAAGGAAACCAGAAGCTGCGAGGCGGAGGAGAGCGTGGAAAAGAAAACGAGAGAGACAGGCAGAGTGAGGAAAAAGGACAACAGACAACGCAGAGAGTCTTCTCAGGAACCGGTATTGTCAGCAGAGAGGAGCGAAGAGGCGAGCGAACCTGGGTTGGCGTGTCTTGGCGCAGAGGAAAGTAAAGACCCAACACCTTGCATTGGAAACGCTGGAGATCTCAGCCACGTCCGTGCAGGGACGTGGCTACTTCAGGTGCGTGCACGTATCCCCGGCACTCAGGGGTATTAGTGGACGTGGAGAGGCGGGAGGAGGAACGAGGGGTGCTAGAGAGGAGAGAGAAGAGTCGGGGCACTCAGGAATATTGTGGAGTGTTGTGCACTGACCCATGCGTATCTTCACGGGGCGTTTTAATTTTTTCCCTTTTCCCTGCTCTCTTCCCCTGCACACTCCTTGGACAAAAAACCCCTCCCTGACAATAATTCCCCGATTCTTTTTCTCCATACGCGACGCTGGAACAACGCGAGCGGAAAGCCCGAATAACTTACTTAGAAAGAAAATAAAGCACAGTAAATGGGAGAGATGAGGAGACATTGATAATGAAACACAGGGAAACAGGAAAAGAGATGAACTAAGAAACATTTATACTGAGACACAATGAAACACCAAAAGAGAGGAACTAAGAGACATTGGGATTAAAGAAAAAGAACAGTGAATAGGAGATATGAGTGAAAGAGAGAAGAACTAGAGAAAGAAATAAGAAAAGAAAAAAGGAACAAAGCAATAGAAAAGACTAGGGATAACAATGAAAAGAAGATGGTCCGTTTTTTTTTCTTCCATTTGAAAAGCTCCAGAAAGAATAATAAAGAATTCTGGGAGATTAATCAGCACCCACCAGATCTCGTGGGTCTTTTCAAGCAAATCCCTTTCTTTCCCAGGGAACCATCAACATCTTTTATTGTCTGAACCAGAAATTTTGGCATCATATTTTAATACCATTTCCAGAGCAATTGTTTGTGGCACACCAATACCAGATTCCTGAGATAGTGCCAATCCACAAAAAAAGTAGTTGGACTGATCCCAGTGACTATAGTCCAATTAGCTTTATAGACAATTTGTATAAACTGTTATGTTAACATGTTGGATAGACTTACAGCCTGGATGACATATCTTAAGTGACTTCCAAGCAGGATTCAGGCCAAAGACCAGCACAATCGACCAGGTTTTTCGTTTTTTTTTGTTAGGATAGAAATCCACTGATAAGGCAAGAAGCAGCTTACATGTTGCTTTTGTTGATCTATGGGGGGCTTTTGACAAGGTCCAGAGAGAGAAGTTGTGAGAAGTTATGGTTTCTTTAGGTGTTCCCCGCGACCTACTGGGTCTAATTAGACCATACATATATATATGAACGTTTTGCTCAAGTGAGGTGGGGCTGTATGAGAGCAATGACTGAAAGAATCAATGTCAACAAGGGTGTTCGCCAAGGTTGTGCTCGGCTCCCAATTACTTATTATATTGTTAGAATCACTCGCCAGTTTTGGCAAGAAAGAAGGTGCTAGCGTTACTGTGAGGAAACCTTACTTCAAAGATTTGTAACTTTTTGCAACTGATATGGTTTGGGCATAAGCGCAGGGAAAACAACGTTTATGGCGTTTAACCATCACCCCAGAAAAAAAAGGCGGAAAATAAAATTGGGTAATAATGCACTTCAAAAAGTTTTTTAGTCTGATTACTTGAGTGTTAGGATAGTAGATTTGTATGCGTGGCATAAGCAGATTTAAAAAAGTAAATTTCTGCTAAAGCGCAGATCAAGTGCATTAATAACATTTTTCACCCGTGGCAACACCTGCCCTCTATCACCAGTTTTGAGAAAATTAGAGTCCAGGCCATGAATGCTGCTGTTTAAGGGTCTGACTCAGGGTGTCACTGTAAAATAGATAACTTAGAGAAGGGAAAAATACTTTTATAAAGGTCCTTTATGATTTAGGTTGGAAATCAATTGCAAGTTTTGCTGATTTGCGCCTAGTTTAATTTTCGATAAGATTATGGTCTACGGAGGAGGTGAGACTCTACAGAGAGGGACTACTTGATATAATATCCTATCCTTTGGTGACAAAAAAATAAAACGACTTAAACATATAAAGCAATTTTTAGGAAACCTAGAGTTTAGCGAATACTGGCATAATGTCTCATCCATCAGCAAGCACTTCTCTTGCGAAATAAGGGGAAAATACTGGTGTGGTGCATTTGAAAAAATCTTGACCATACACAAAGAGGGTTATTTTAAAGGTACATTTTTTATTATGAAATGGTAATACAGATTTGAGGATTATATGACACTAGCGGGCGTGTTGCGTACGTGATTTCTAGGTAAATTCAAACAGTTTGGCACAAAAGGGTGAGAAAACGGAATTATATATACGTTAGCCCTTTCTAATGCACTTTATGAAACAATCCCGATGTACTTTTAATGGGAATTTTATTTGTTCGTTTTGAAGTTTTGTAATTTTATGATTTTATTTTGTAGATGTCGGATGTTTTGGAGCTGAACTGACAACGACTAAAGACTTATCATGAGATCTGTGTAAACACCACAGTTCTCTTAACTTTCACCAGGAGATAGGCTTGCTCAAGATGAGGAAATACTGGGGAATTTGACCCCAAATTACCAATTCCCCTGGTAACTCCTCAATTCGTAGTGGACTCAAAAGATCCAACTTCTAATGGGCCAGATTTTCCTGGAGATACTCTGATATTGATAACTCTGTTGGTGGAGAAAATTCTGCCCATTTACTAGGCTACTCATAATGAGGAACTAAGGCCCTCATTACAGCCCTGGTGGTTGGTGCTAAAGTGGCGGTAATACCACCAACAGGCCGGTGGTAATAACTTTGAAATTATTACCACAGCGGAAACTGCTCAGATAGACAGCCACTTTAACACACCGACCGCCACGGCGAAATCAACAGGCACCACGGCGGTAACTGCTTACAGCCAGGCGGAAGACAATGTTCCGCCCACGGTATTATGAGACACCAATCCGCCACCTTTTCGGGGGCGGTACCAATGACATCAAAAGCCTGGCGGAAACATTGCACAGAAGGGAAACAACTCACCTCTGGAGACTCAAGGAAGAACCAGGCTGCCATGCAGCCCGGGTTGCATGTTTTCCCCATGCTCTTCTACGTGCTACTCCACTATGAACACCAACAGCAGTGAAGACGACCAAGGTGAGTACTGACTCCTAGCACACAGGAGAGGGAGGAGGAAAAAGAGAGGGACACATATACACAACATGCAACACCCCCACCCCCAACACCATTCACACAAGCGGAGGCACTAACATAACACATTCACCCTGTACCCCTCAGGAATAATGCAAGGACAACTACAATAGAGTAAAAAGAGTGTAATGAGATAAATATAGTAGTAATACGTGCATCCAAATAAAAAAGTATATACATATATTTACAAATCAAGGGACACTGCCGAGTCCTCAATGTCCGTGGGCCACAGGGCCACATCACAAAGTCCAAGGCCCCACCTCACTCCTGCAACAACATGGAGAGAACGCTGCAGGGGCATCAGGTCAAAAATAGCCAAGCTCCTCAGGGGGACGGGGAACGGGGGGGCACCTCACCCGGAAGATGGTACGCCACTGGTCCTGGAGGGGGCAACATGCCCTGCGCTCGGTCCTAGGGAGTGCAAGGCCACAGTCTCTCAAGTGGGTGACTTGTCTACTGACTTGTCCTGGGGAGTGCAAGGCCACAGTCTCTCAAGTGGGTGACTTGCCCACTGACTTGTCCTGGGGAGTGCAAGGCAACAGTCTCTCAAGTGGGTGACTTGCCCACTGGTTCTGGAGGGGGCATCATGCCCAGTGAGCTTCTTCCTGGGGAGGATGGGGGGAGTGAATGGCTTCTCCACTGGTTCTGGAGGGGGCATCGTGCCCAGTGAGCTTCATCCTGGAGAGGATGGGGTAAGTGGATGGCTTCTCCACTGGTTCTGTAGTGGGCATCGTGCCCAGTGAGCTTCATCCTGGAGAGGATGGGGTGACTGGATGTCTTTTCCACTGGTTTTGGACGGGGCATCATGCCCAGTGAGCTTCATTCTGGGGAGGATGGGGTGAGTGGATGGCTTCTCCACTGGTCCAGGAGGTGGCATCGTGCCCAGTGAGCTTCATCCTGGGGAGGATGGGGTGAGTGGATGGCTTGTCCACTGGTTCTGGAGGGGTCATTGTGCTCTGTGATGCAGATCTTGGGGAGTGCAAGGTCACAGTCTCTCAGCTGGCTGTCAGACCCACAGGATTGGCAGGGGCCGCACAACAGCCCATGGACGCAGGACTACACACTGTCCGCCGGCGGTGATGGCTGCTCAGTGGTGGCAGTGGTGGTCCTGATGGTGGAGCTGGCAGTGGTGGGGGGAGGCTCCAGCCTATCCCCTGCAGCCTCGGACAGCTGCCCACTGGGGCTGCTGCTGCTGGTGGTGGTGCTGGCAGTGGTGGGGGGAGGCTCCAGCCCATTCCCTGCAGCCTCGGACAGCTACACCACCATGGTTGGTGGTGGGGGCTCTGACAGAGTCCCAGCACCAGGCCCCTTGTCTCTACTGCCTGCTGTTGTAGGCCCCTTGCCCTTCCTTCCAGCAGCTGGGGCTGCCTCCTTGCCCTTCTTTCCAGCAGCTGGGGCTGGCTCCTTGCCCTTCCTTCCTGCGGGTGGGGCTGGCCCCTTGCCCTTCCTTCCTGCAGCTGGGGCTGCCTCCTTGCCCTCCATTTCTGTAGCTGGGGCTGCCTCCTTGCCCTTCCTTCCTTCCTGCAGCTGGGCTGGCTCCTTGCCCTTCCTTGAAGCACTTGGGGCAGGCACCCTTTCCGTCTGGCTGGCTGGTGGCCGGGATCCTTTCCCACCTGGAGTTGCTGGGGACACTACTGTGCCCGCGGACTGGGTGGCCTAGGTGCTTGCCTGGGTTTTGACCACCCTGGCCTGACGTGAGGGGTTAGTGGGGGGCTAGGGAAGAGGTCAATGCTGGCGAGGAAAGGCTTCTTAGGGACATTGGGGCGGGAAGAGGGAGATGGTTTGGGAGTGGAGGAAGAGGGAGTGGTGGTAGGAGGTGTCAGTCTGCTGTGTTTGGGTGCAGATGCATGGGCTGGATGCTGTTGTGAGGTGGATGGCTGTTGGGTGTCTGAGTGCTTGCGTTTGTGTACTTTGGGAGGAGGGGGCACAGACACGATGGGAGAGGACACAGGGGACGTGTGCATGGATGTGGGGGTGGTGACTGCCAGTGGGGGGGGGTGTACTGATACTTGTGTTGGTGGTAATGGATGAGGATGTAGTGCATGCAGGTGTGAGTGGAGACGCAGCTGGGAGGGAGGTGGACGACGACGAGGAGGGGGCCACAGTGTAGGCAGTGGATGTTGGTATGTCTGCTTCTGGATGGTGTTTGTGTGAGTGCCTGTGGGATGAAGTGTGGTGCTTGTGTTTTGTTTGCCATGTCCACTCTTGTGTGTTGTCCTGGGTGCCTGCTTGTCTGCCTGTGTGCTTGGGATAGGTTGGGGTTGAGGGGAATGGGATTGGGAAGAGGAAGCTGGAGGGGGGAGGGTAGAAACAGGGACAAGGGCTGCCATCAGAGAGGAAGCCAGAGCCTGGATTGATCTCTGTTGGGCCGCCAAGCCAGTGTGAATGCCCTCCAGAAATGCATTGGACTGTTGCATTTGGGCTGCCAGCTTCTGGATGGCATTCACAATGGTTGACTGCCCAACAGAGATGGATCGCAGGAGGTCATTACCCTCCTCACTCAGGGCAGCAGGGCTAACTGGGGCAGGGCCCGAGGTGCCTGGGATGAAGGAGATGCCCACCCTCCTGGATGAGCGGGGCACGGGAAACTCGCTGCTAGGCTGCTGGGAGGGCGGTGCTGGTATTGGAGGTGGCGGCTGTACCTGTAGCTGGGGTGGGCACAGTGCTGTCCGCCACCACTAGGGAGCTTCCACCGGAGGAGGTATCCGTGTCCAAACTGTCTCCTCCAGTCTCTGCCGTGGTGCTCCCCTCGCCCTCCGTCCCACTGGTGCCCTCACCGTCAGTAGATTCGGCCTCCTGGGTCCTGTGGGGTGCAGCTACCTCCGTCGCCGGTGCCTCTGCTCCTCCGCCAGATGATGCTAATGCACATAAATACAGGGTGACAAAACAAAAAGGGGGGAGAGACAAACGATACACTTGGTCAATTGCGGCAACAACACCACAGTTGGCGTACACAACACAGTCACACACAGGAAACAGCCCTAGTCACAGTCACAATGCTAGTCACCAGCCGATGGATAGGGACCCCTAACGCAAATTGCAACATACCTGAGACCCACAGACCCCTGCCCAATATTGGATGCCTACTTGCTTCGTTGGAGGACTTTCACATCAGAATCCTGACCAACATGAGACCTACTCTACAATGCCAGGCCTGGCCTAGGGGCACCCACAGGGCCCACACCCCCCACCGGATACCACCCCACCAGGCGTAGGTTGTAAATTAGGGCACTGTACTCACCCCTTGTGGCTGCTGTGATGCCCCCAAGTGCCCATCTAGGTCCAGATAGGCCACCGCTGGTATGCAGGCCAACAGGCGGGTCAGGGTTTCAACGGGCACCCCATCCTCATTGGGAGGCCATCCCCAGCTGGGCCTCCGCCGTCTTCCGTGCCCAGCGTCTCGGGTCCTCTCACCATTTCCGACAGTATGTGCTCCGCCTGCCGTAGACCCCCAGGGTCCTCACGTCCTTGGTGATAGCACGCCATATACCCTTCTTTTGATGGGTGCTGATCTGCAGGGAAATAGACACAGGGAAAGGTATTAGTCTGACCTTTCTGCCTGTTACACTTATGGTCCACCATGCCCTTTCCCATCCCCATTAGCACAGACATGGCCCAACATATGTGCTGCACGCTGCCCAGGGCACATCCACCAACCCCCCCACATGAGGCCTTCACACACAGCACTCCATGCATTCACGCCCCATGCATCGTACTCACGGTGTACTCACCTGTTGGTCTGGAGGCCCATACAGCAGTCTGTACTGGGGTAGGACCCCATCCACCAGTTGCTCCAACTCCGCCGAGGTGAAGTCAGGGGCCCTTTCCTCAGTAACACAAGCCATGGTCGGTTCCATACACAGGTCACAGCAGCACTTGCAGTGTAGGTCCTCTCCTCTTGAAGGTCAGGTTGCACAGATAGAAAATGGCGGTCACGTCCGCGGCGGTGCATACCATCACCGCCGGCGTATATCACCATTGGCCACTGCACCCCATAGGGTCTAATGATAACCAATGAGGAGTTGCACAGAGGTTCTCAGCCGCCTCTCGCAACGGTGCACAACGTAAGCGGAATTACCTCATTTCCACCTGTCCCTCCATACAGGACCGGCGGACGCCATTTCAGGGGGGGGGTGCAGGCCATGGATCCTAACAACGTCACAGTACACAAATGCACTGTTTGGACGTCTCCAACAAAATAATGTTACAATCACAATATGCATTGAACTGCAGGGGTTAGAATATACAGATAATGACCAGCTGCTCACTCTTTTGCCCCATAGATTGCAACTGCTGCAGATGAATAGGAGATGGAGACATCCCCAGTGTACAGACCCCTGGTGGACTTAGCAACAATGGAGGACATGCATATTATCCTCTCCTATAGACTTGACAGGGCCACAATCACAGAGCTGTGTGCCGTATTGGAGCCTGACCTAATATCTACTATCCGTCACCCCAACGGGATCCCCCCTCTTGTGCAAGTTCTATCAGTGCTCCATTTCCTGGCAAATGGTTCTTTCCAAGTGACAGTGGGCTTGGCAGCAGGAATGTCTCAGCCAATGTTCTCAATAGTGCTGACAAGAGTGTTGTCTACCTTGATTAAACTCATGTGCAGCTACATCATTTTCCCCCAGGTGGAGAATTTGGCCACAGTGAAAGCTGATTTCTATGCAGTGGGACACATCCCCAACATCATTGGGGCAATCAATGGAACACATGTTGCATTTGTCCTCCCCCCAAGTGAAATAAACAGGTGTTCAGAAATCGAAAGAGTTTTCACTCCATGAATGTCTAGATGGTGTGCCTGGTGGACCAGTACATCTCCCATATCAATGCTAAGTATATTAGGTCTGTGCATAATGCCTTTATCCAGAGGAATAGCAGCATTCCAAATGTGATGGCCCAAATCCAGAGGCACAGGGTGCGGCTAATAGGTGAGCCCTGGTTCCCACCCAGTGGATGTTGGTGTATAGGTATGGTGTGGGCCCTAAGGGTGAGTGTGTGGCTAACAGTTCTCCCTTGATATTTGCAGGTGGCTCTGGTTCCCCAACCTCTCATGGCTACTGACCCCTGCGAGGAATGCCAGGACAAGGGCAAAGGAACGTTACAATGAGGCACATGGGCGAACAAGAAGGATTACAGAAAGGACCTTCGGCCTTCTGAAGGCCAGGTTTCGTTGCCTCCATCTAGCAGGTGGATCCCTGTGCTACTCACCCAAGAAGGTCTGCCAGATCATCGTGTCATGCTGTATTTTGCACAACCTTGCCTTGTGACGCCATGTGCCTTTTCTGCAGGAGGAGGAGGCTGGAGATGGCCGTGTGGCAGCAGTGGACCCTGTGGACAGTGAAGATGAGGAGGCAGAGGATGAGGACAACAAAAGTGCAATTATTCGTCAATACTTCCAATGAGACCAGGTAAGACAGTATTAAGACACATATAATTCACAGTTTGATGTGTGACATTGTCACTGGCAGGCTGTGTATTCCTACTTCTAGGGCCACTCACTGTACCCTTTGGGATCTCTTTTTCAGTTGTTGGTACCCCACTATTGCTCCTCAGTGCAGCCAACTACAGGTCTTTCCTATGTAAATATTACTGTACAGTTGAAATTGAATGTTTGAACCTGGTTAAAGGAATACATTTTGAAAACATTTGACATATACCATAATTGTATTTGCTCAAAGTGTGTTTATTGCAGTTCTCTGAAGAGGAGGGGTAGTGCAATAGGCTGGGGTGATGATGGAGAAAAGTCCAGGTTAGAGTCTAGTGTATTTGTATCACAGGTGCATTGCCCAAGGGGGCATAGGAAGGGGAGCAATGGCAGTTCAAGGTGGACAGGGTGACTGAGTGGGACACAAGGGGGACAATCAGGAGAGTCTTATTTCCTGGCGGTGGTCTTGGAAATAGTCTCTGGCTTCTGCCTGGACCACAGGGAACAATTGCGGGGTGGTTCTCCTTCTGCAGGGGGAGGGGTGCTCGTGGCCTGTTGGTCCTGGGGCGGGGCCTCCTGTCCACTAGCGGCAGCGGAGGTGGAAGGTTGTTCAGTGGTTTGGCTTGTGTCAAGTGTCCCACTGTTCTGCCACTGCCTCCCTCATACTGTTGGCCATGTCTGCCAGCACCCCTGGAATGGAGACCAGGGTGGTGTTGATGTCCTTCAGGTCCTCCCGATTCCCAGGTCCTGTCCCTCCTGCAGCCGCATGTTCTCCTGCAAAGGATCTGGCCAAGCGTATCCTGGGAATGTTGGTATGCTCCCAGGATCGCGGTCAGTGCCTCCTGGAGGGTCGGTTCCCTGGGCCTGTCCTCCCCTTGTCGCACAGCAGTCCTCCCAGCTTCCCTGTTGTCCTGTGCCTCTGTCCCCTGAACCGTGTGCCCACTGCCACTGACCCCAGGTCCCTGATTGTTCTGTGTTTGTGTGGTGGCCTGGGGTCCCTGTAGAGGTGGACACACTGCTGATTGATGTGTCCTGGGGCAGAGGTATGGGCCCGCTGAGTGGGTGCTGTGGTGGTGTTTCCTTAGGGGGGAGGCTCTGTGGTGGTGTGAGAGTGTCCAGAGGTCCCTGATGGGCCAGGTTGGTCATCCAGATCCAGGTGACCAGAGCTGCTGTCATCACTGTGGGCCTCTTCTGTGGGGAGACTGGATGTTGCTGGCACCTCTTTGCCGGTGACATTGGCTGGGTTACCTTTGGGGATGTAAATGTGTTATTGTTTCTGCGTGTGACATATTGTGCATGGGTGTGTTGCCCTCTATGGTTGTTATTGCCCTGGCAGTTTGCCTTGTGTGAGTTGTTATTTGGTGGGCTAGGTGATTGTCTCTAGTGTGCATGCTGTGGTGATAGGTGTCCATGCAGGTCTGTGAAGGGTGTCAATGAATTGGTGTTGCATGCAGGGCTTGGCAATGGGATGAGTGGGTTGCGATGGTGGGGTGTGCGGAAGGTGGTGGAGTGATGGGAGAGAGGGTGAGGGTGGGGTATGTGATGGCATGCAGGTAGTGGGGTGATAGTAATAGGGAATTGACTTACCAGAGTCCAGTCCTCCTTCTACTCCTGCCTGGCCCTCAGGATGCAATGTTGCCAAAACTTGCTCCTCCTATGTTGTTAGTTGTGGGGGAGGGGGTGGGGGCACACCGCCAGTCCTCTGTACAGCGAGTTGGTGTCTTGCTGCCACGGAAAACACACCTTCCCCCGTAGGTCGTTACACCTCTTCATGATTTCATCCCTTGTTCTGGGGTGCTGTCCCACGGCGTTGACCCTGTCCTTGCAATGGATATCTGCTGCACCTGTGATCCGAATAGCTGTGGCTCTACACGGATGATTTCCTCCACCATGACCCTAAGCTCCTCCTCAGAGAACCTGGGGTGTCTTTGTGGTGCCATGAGTGTGGTGTGAGTGGTGTGTGTGAGGGTGTGTAGAGTGATGTGTTCGGGTGTGTGATGTAAGGTGCGTGGGGGGTGTATAGGTGATGGTGGTATGTGGCTCTGGTTGTGTGAGTTCTCTTGCTGTCTCTCACTGCTGGCAATTATTTCTAGTCATAAAGGGTTGTGGGTACTGTGGGTGTGTATTTTATAGTGGTGTGGGTGTGGTGTTTGTATGTGTGTCAGGTGTGTGTAGTTTGAATTGACCAATGTAGTGTTGTTTTGTTAGGTTGTGTGTATTTTGAGCGCAGCTGTATGTACCGCCAATGGTTTACTGCCATTGAATGTCCGCCGCGGTGATTCGTGGGTCATAATGTTGTGGGCGTTGTTCTGTTGGCGTAACGGTGTGGGTTTTGATACCGCCAGTTTATCACTGACCTTTGGGCTGGCGGACATGTGTGTGTCTGTATAGTGACGGATTAGTATGTGTGTGTCATAATATGGTTGATGGATATCCGCGGCGGTATGTTGGCAGCAGTCGGCATGGCGGTAAGTGGGATTTACCGCCAATGTCATAATGAGAGCGTAAGCCTTTTGCGAGTAGCAGCAGGGCTACAATGCACCTTTGCTAAATAAATTTGCCCTATTCCTCATACCATAAGTGGGTCTTGCACCACAATTGATTTTTTAAGATAGGTTAGGAGGGAGGAATGTTTCTATTCTTATATTGAGATAATGTTTACTTTCTTCTGCAATGCAGTCCTCTTCCATAACACATTCAGATAAAAAAAAAAGTCTGAAATTTCTTTTAGCGTGTTTCGAGATTTGCTTAACTCATGAGAGTAAGGACATTGCATACTAAGGATATACCAATATCAATATTCTGTGATGAAGTATTAAATACAAAACACATTCAAATAGATCCATTTGAAAAGCAGGTTGCATATACTTTTCATGTTTCGTGCATGGATAGCTACATGTGGAAAAAGCAGTGCTCTTGTCAACAAAGGTTTGCCTTTGTGTGTCTGTTGTACATAGATCTTTTTCGAGGCTTCGACACGATTTATAGAGCTTCTTGCTAGGAACAGAGTAGCTCTACGGGGAGGTCTGCAGTCTTCCTCTCATATTTGCCGGCCAATGCCCAAACCGACTGCCTTTGAATTTATGTCGGTGAGCACCTACATGGCACAGTGCCCTTCAGATTCATCAGCTTGAAAGTACTTTGTACTTAATAGTTAAACACAAGGGACCTGATTCACAAACTTCACTTTTGAGTAAGTTTACACATTTGGATAAGTTTACTACTTTTAGGTATTCACAAACTGCACTTTTGCAGTAACTTACACTTTTGAAGTGACCTACACTTTTGTCAGAAGTCCAGCAGTACACATGGCAAACCACTAGTACTGCAGCACCCTCCCACAGAAAATAATGGAGGTAGGAACTTAAAATACAATTCCATATGAAACAATGTAAAATTAATTTAAATGATTTTAAAATGTTAAAAATATAAATAAATATAATTAATGTTGAATTTTTAACATTATATTTATTTCTAATTGTAACAGTTTTAAAGAATTAATGTTAGCATTATTTTCTTCAGGATTACGTTTTTCTTACATCTGATAATGGCTTAATTTGTTTTGCCATAGTATTGCTTAATTTTTTCTTTTTTCCTATCCTTGCTCCATTTCTCACACATGAACATTTGTATTTTATAGGTCCAAATTGTATAGCAATAATATAACTCATGCATAAAATCGTATAGACCCCTGTGAGTTTTTAGTGTTCATAGCCCAATCCCTCCTTAATCAAGGCCTTCTGTACTACAGGTTCCCACCTTCGCATGGAGTATTCACTCCCTAGATAGTAGAGACTGCACTGTCCTTTATTCAGCTCCGCCTAAGTAGACAGGTATTTACCTTGCAGTGACTGGGCCCTTATACACCTTCCACTGGAAATAGCCAAATGCATACTTTTGTGCTTGATTTAATCATAGGAACGGAGGCTGTCTCTGGGCCTGATTTATATCTTGACGGATGGAATACTTCGTCACAAACGTGAAGGTTATACCATCTGCCGTATTACACTCTCCATAGGATATAAAAGGATTGTAATACGGCGGACTGGATATCTGTCACATCTGTGACAGAGTATTTCTCTCCACCAAGATCTAAATCAGGCCCTCTGTCTCCCAGTTCCAGCAACCGATCCGTGACAGGTCAGTACACTTTTTGTACACTTCCTGGGTTTTCCTTTTTTCAAGGATTCTCCACCAGTAGCAATAGCTACATACTGCTGACAATGCAAACACACAGTTTGTGACTCGTAGGTGAATTTATCATCACTAATGATACATTATTCTAATGTAAACTTACAGATACACCTTCGATATGCCATTGTCCTCATCCTCATCTATCTCTACTGACAGGTCACTCCTTACCTGATACCATTAGTAATATTCATTATACCTCCCACAATGGTGTCACATTCTAGAGGTGAGCAAGATATTATGTCCCTTGTGATTGCTAAGAAACTATATTAAAATAAAGATGGATTTCCTCGTTGTGAGAGAACAGGGATGATTGCAGAGGCCCCCTAACTTTTTGCCCCCATTTTCTACTTTTTGCTGGTGTTTTCCTGACTCTGATGGTGCCCTGGGTACTGCTAACCAGTCCCAGGGCCTGTGCTCTGTGTAAAATCAGTATGCAAATTAGGCAAATTATAATTGGCTAAGTCAACCTACTTATAAGTCCCTAGTATATGGTAGGGCATGGAGGTTTAGGGACCCCAGCATAGGTAGTGCACCCATAGGTGCACTGCTGAGGTGCCCAGTGTCATTTTAAAGGCAGGCCTGCCTTGCTGGCTGTTTTTAAATTAAAGTTATATGCAAATTCGACTTTGGAATTAAAAGTAGTTCCAAAGTCTTAAACTACCTTATTTTTACATATAAGTCACCCCTAAGGTGTGCCCTATGTGCCCCTAGGGTTGGGTGCCATGTAACTATAAGCAGGGACCTTATAAAAATTGTTTTATAAGCCCTGGTGAGGGAAAATAGCCAAATTAGTTTTTCCCTCATTGTGGTGAATAGCCTCCATAGGCTAGAATGGGGAGACTTTATTTTAATTTTAAAAGTCCCCTTAAGTAACAGATACCAAGAGTTTGGTGTCAAATTAATTGTTATAATAAATCACACAACTTCCAGTTGTTGGATTTAATATAACTTGTTCAGGTAAAGAGTTTTAAACTTTACCTGAAAAGTTGCCAACTTCAGCCCTGCAGTGTTTTTGTTGCTGTGCTCTGATTGGCCAGCCTCTGGCAGCCAGGCCAGGCTGCCTTGATGAGGTGTGAAGTGGCCTGGCTTCACACAAAGAGATGTGCCTGTGGGAATACTTTGATTGTGCGAAGAGATTTTACTGCCAATTATTACTGCAATCCACATCCAACAATTTTGCCTTCTGACATAGTCTTTTTCGGATAAGTAGAAATCTTTCTGAAGGTAGGGCATGACGCTGAAGCCACTATGAGCACTATGAGGTAGGATATGTCAAGTCCAGTGTTCTGCTAAAGGCTTGAGTCTTCTGGATTCTGGGGTCACTTGCAACCTTTTAGTTTGCTATCTACAGACCTAGTAAATTTCTGGAGGCCAAGGTTGAGTTATGCATACTGCAGTCGAACATTGAAAAGGTGAGTGAGTCCTGTGATGCAGGGTAAAAAGGACGGTTCACTACTACTCATCACTACAGGGTATGCTGCCACAACCGCACTTGTGATACTTCACTCTTTAGTGAAGGCAGTAGCCTTCCACCACTATGAGTATATCCCTTTGGGCGCTCCTTCTGGTCTAACAAGACTGCGATCCATGAGACAGGCTTAAGTCGTGGGGCATATTTGCTTATGACAGCAAAAATTAGCATTAGGGATCCAGACAACAGCACATTTAGGCACTCCGGGCAGGGTTACAGGTCTTTACCATGCAGAAAACATTTCCATCTGAAAAAGTGCCCATTCCAGATCAGAAAGCCCCAAAGCAACTCCTAAACTGGAGAGATTGGGTGGTAGATCGGTAAAACAGTCAGGAAAGTCAGTCAGCATTCCTTTGGCTCAATCCAGCTCTGTGCTTCACTA
The DNA here is from genome assembly GCF_031143425.1 of Pleurodeles waltl. NCBI lineage: Eukaryota > Metazoa > Chordata > Amphibia > Caudata > Salamandridae > Pleurodeles > Pleurodeles waltl. The sequence goes on from NC_090436.1 coordinate 894,624,847, forward strand.
CAAAGTCTAACTCTTGCAAAGAAATAGACCATCTCAACCACGTGTGATTCTCTCTTTTCATTGCCATCAACCAATTTAATGGCTCATGATCTGTTTGCACCAAAAAACGTAGTGTCAGATATGGGCAGAACTTACGTAGGTCCTACACTATGGCAAAGCACTCCTCCTCAATAGCCACCCAGTTCTGCTCTCTATGTAGTAATTTCCTACTAATAAAGGCCACCTGTCACTCTCTACCTTTGTTGAGCTAACACCGATTCAACTCCTTTGTCACAGGCATCCTTCTATACAATGAAAGTCTGACTGTTGTAGGTACTTTCAATACCAGTGCAGTGCATAATGCAATGTCTTCTTCATTTCTTCAAATACCTTTTGACACTAAGCAGTCCGTATCACTTTCCTGGGCTGCTTCTTAGAGCTCAAAGCAGTCAATAGGGCAACTATAATTACATATTTTGGTACAAAATTCTGCTAAAAACCTGGTGAGTCCTAAAAACGCTCTCACTTCAATCTGAGTAATAAGCACCTCCCACTCCACCAAAGACGGAATCTTGGCATCCAGTAGGTGAATCTTTCCAGTTCCCCACCACATGAGCACAGTAGATGAAAGAGGACAGCCCCACCTGACGCTTGCCTTAAGAGTCAGTTTTACATCCTGTATCCTTGCCAACACCTATCCAAAGTGCCTCAGGTGGTCCTTGTACAAATTTCTGAACACCACAATATCTTTCAAGTAGGTGAAACAGAACTCTTCCAGCCCTGCAAGAACATGGTTCACCTGGCGCTGAAAGTGGCAGAATCATTCTTCAACCCAAATGGCATCATCCTAAACTGATACAGCCACTCTGGCCTAGAAATTGCTGTCTTCTTTGCAGCACCTAACAAATCCACAAGCTCATCCAGTCTTGCAATGGATAGGTATCGGTTTTTGTTACCTCACTGAAGGTTTGGTAGTCCACAGAGAACCGAAAGTCAGTACATCTTTGCTTTGGTACTAGAACTCAAGAAGTGGACCTCAGACTACAAGATCACTCAGTGACTCCTAGGTTCAACATTTTGGCAGCTTCCATATTAATGCATTCCTGAACCCGGTCAGAATTCTGTACATTCTTCCCTTCACTGGCAGACTGTCATTTGTGTCTATGTCATGCAGACAGACAGGTGTCAACCCTGGAGTCAGCGAGAAGAGGTTGGCTAACCATCCCAGCACTTCTTTACATTCTCTCTTCTGCTCAGGCATTAACTCTGGGGCTTACTTAACCCCTTATGCAGTGCGAACCTTCATGTCACTATGCAGCAAATCAGGAAGAGGTTCACTGTCTCCAGCTTATTCACATGGAAAGGATTCTTGGTGTTTCACCACCCAGCCACTAGGTGGAACTCACGTAGGCCTTCTGGAGTCCTGCCTTTATCCCTGCATATGATATTATACACTTCTATACCTTGCATTGTCAAATACTCTTTGTGTTCCAGTCCAGGCTTCCACATTACTGCCCTGATGCATCACTGTAGTCCTTTCTGTCTCCAAACCCTGCCTCAGTCACACCCTGGTGGTGGTATTCTATTTTCTACCTTGATCCTTGGATCCCACAGCCTTTCTGACCTCTCTATACCTGCATTCTAGACTTTTCACTCTCTTCGCTTGTTTTGCTTCACTAATGACAGAGCTGAAACACTCATGCGCTGACAAAAATCTCTGGAATGCACTTCTTAGTCTAAAGAAGACATTTAGTACTTCACTTCGTGAGTTTCGTGAAAGGAGATTAGCATGCTGAAAGTACACGTTTAAAAATGGTCACAGCAGTGAAATGAAAACATGTACAAATGATTCTCCACTGCAATGTACACAGCAAATATATGTATCTATATTATAATGCAAAGCAAATTATAAATTAAAAAATATGCATCACCATGAGGCAAGGGCACAACTGCTTCATCTCTCTCCTATTCAGCATCAGATCGCCAGATCCCAGAATCGATTGAGGAGCGAGAGATCAAATAACCTCACTGGAAGAATGACACACCCCAGCGTCCTGGGCATATCTGAGATCTAAATTACTTTCAGTCCCGGTCCATCTTGTCTCGGCATCTAATACTTTGAACAAACTGGAGAGGAAAATTCTAGAACCTCCCTCTCACTGCAAAAGTTTATTTATTCAAAAAATGCTGATTGCTTTAGGCCAGCTTTGAAAATAACACACCGGGACTTGGTCACAATCCCAAAGTGCCACTTCAAAACAAGACCGTTCCCTGACATCTTAGTACATTCTTATCAGCCTAAGCCCTTTGTGGGAAAGAATATGAAAAATGAAAACATGAGCACATTGTACAACGTGGAAGATTACTGTCAGCTTTTAACGTTGCGGTGGCTAATGCAAAAATAAAGTCAATAGGCAAAATGAATCTGGTGGTCACTAATGTGACGGTGTGCTGCTCGGCTAAGTGCAACATGGAGTCAGTGATCAAAACAAATATCATGACATGGTTTTGACTTTTATTCTGTTCCTGGCTTTTCTGTTTCTTGCCCTGTCCTGTGTTTGATGTTTTCCCTGGTCTTCCCCTTTCCAAGTCCCAGTTCTGCCTTCCCTTCACTGGTAGTTCCTTGATTCTTAGTACCTGGTTGATAATGTTGCACCCGGCTCTCTCCCTGCACCTGTGATCCTCCCTTGTGTATCCAAATGTTTCAGTTCTGTGAATGCAGAGTGCAACAGACCTTGCTGCTGTTTCTCCTTGCTCCCTGTGTGATTCTCTAGCTATATTCCAGGCCTGTCTTTGATTTCAGTTTTTATTATTGTTTGATCTTATGTTCCTGTTCTGATTAGTTTTTAATCTACGTTGCCTGTGTTGTTTATCCTGCCTCTTTACATTTCCCGTTCTGCATTGACCATAGTTCTGTCTACACATATCAAGACTGGTCTTACACATGCACATTCCTTGTCTTGTGGCTGTACATTCCTGTTTAGTCCTAATTAGTATGCAGTTTCCTGTATATCTAGTTTTGTGTATTCTAGTCTTGTTCCTGATCCTTATTCCACTTCAGATTTTCCCAGACCCCAGTTCCCTTTTCTGTGTTCCTTCTATTGTTCTAGTTTCTCTTCTTGTGTGTTTGCAGAATATCCTGATTTTCATTGCTTCCAAGGGTTCCAGTTAGATTCCAAAGTGTGTGCCTTTGGCACAGAGCACCACCCAGCACCCCTTCTCCATAGGTGTTGTTGGGTGTCGCAGTAAATTCTGTGAGATCTTTTTCCCCCTCACATAGACATCACTTTCAAGGAGCAGACAAACTATCTTTAATGAAAGTTAAATTGTTTCCCTGATTTTACCTTCCTGTTGTTTCCATACAGAAGTTCAAAGGGATTGAACCCTACTCCCTTCTGCGGAATCTCTCGGTAGACAAACAAGAGGCATGGCAAAAGAAAATCCCATTTCCTCCGGAGATTATCTGGCAGAGTTCTAATCGCCTTCCAACAGTTTTATTGTTTAACTGCTCCAGGAAACCATTGGTTTGTGGGTGGTATGCCGTGAAGAAGTGTTATGCCGCACCATCTTGCTCCTTCTTTTCTGTCCCATGAAAGAAGAGATGAAGTTGGTTACTCGGTCTTAAATTACCATCCTCAGAAATCTGACCCTAGGATTAAAAACCCTAGGAAAGCTCTTGCTACCACCTTTACAGTCATGCTCCTTAGTGTTACACCTTTGGGGGACCTAGTAGTGTGATCCTCCACAAACAAAAAATATTTGTGGCCTGACTGAGTGAAGTTCAAATGGATGGACCAACTATGTCTGTTCTTACCCGCTCAAATGGAACACTGACAACCGGTAGAGTGCATTACTCCTCCCTCCTGTCTTACCAATCACCTGGCAAAAGATACAGAGGCCCTCATTACAACCCTGGCGGTTAGTGTTAAACTGGCGGTAATACCGCCAACAGGCCGGCAGTAAAAAAATGGGATTTTGACCATGGCGGTAACCGCCATCTAAGACCGCCACTTTAACACACCGATCGCCAGGGTGGTAACGGCCGCTGGGCTGGAGACTTCAGTCTCCAGCCCGGCGGCTGTCACAGTCCCACCCTCGGGATTATGACCCAGCCTACCGCCATGGTTTTTGTGCCAATCTTACTGCCACAAAACCATGGCGGTAGGCACTATCAGTGCATGGGAATCCCTTCCCTCGTACTGATAGGGGTCTCCCCTGCCCCCTCGCCTCCCCAGAGTCCTTCCCCACCCTCCCCCTCCCTCTGCTGCCCCCGCACATATACACACCCACACGCACACCCATATACACACATGCACACATGCATACCCACCAACACCCACGCATACACACATACATACCAACACACCGCAACACACACCAACATACCTTGTCACATACATGAAATCCACACACACAACACTCACAATCACTCATTCATGCATGCATCCTACGTGACCCACACCTGCATGCATGTATACCAAAACATACACACACATACACACAACGCACCCCCAGCTCCCTCTCCGGTCGGAGAACCCGATTTACCTGCTTGCAGGGGGCCCGCCTGCTGGAGGAGGTCACGGCACTGCTGTCAGCAGCAGCGTCTGCCAGCTAAACACCGCCAGGCCGTATCATTGGTCATGATACGGTTGGTGGTGTTTTGCTGGCATGGCAGTGCTGCTGTCAGCAGCGCCTCCTTATCGCCGTCCACCGCCATGACCATCGCGGTGTTCCGCCAGCATTCTGGCGGAATACCATTGGCAGTCATGATATGTGTAGACGGCTGGTAGCCACGTCGGCGGTATTTTGGCGCCGTCGTCGTGGCTGTAGGCGGTCAATACCGCCAATGTTGTAATGAGGGCCAGAATCTCTCTGCATATCTGCACACATCTAGCCAGTAGAACAGAGGGTCCAACCTTTCCTGGGTTTTTCAAATCCCTAAGTATCCTACAAGGAGCACTTCATGGGCCAGTGCCAGTAGGAAATTCCTGTGCACTAATGGTACTACAGGGAGTGCAGAATTATTAGGCAAATGAGTATTTTGACCACATCATCCTCTTTATGCATGTTGTCTTACTCCAAGCTGTATAGGCTCGAAAGCCTACTACCAATTAAGCATATTAGGTGATGTGCATCTCTGTAATGAGAAGGGGTGTGGTCTAATGACATCAACACCCTATATCAGGTGTGCATAATTATTAGGCAACTTAACAAAAAACAAATATATACCCATTTCAATTATTTATTATTACCAGTGAAACCAATATAACATCTCAACATTCACAAATATACATTTCTGACATTCAAAAACAAAACAAAAACAAATCAGTGACCAATATAGCCACCTTTCTTTGCAAGGACACTCAAAAGCCTGCCATCCATGGATTCTGTCAGTGTTTTGATCTGTTCACCATCAACATTGCGTGCAGCAGCACCCACAGCCTCCCAGACACTGTTCAGAGAGGTGTACTGTTTTCCCTCCTTGTAAATCTCACATTTGATGATGGACCACAGGTTCTCAATGGGGTTCAGATCAGGTGAACAAGGAGGCCATGTCATTAGATTTCCTTCTTTTATACCCTTTCTTGCCAGCCACGCTGTGGAGTACTTGGGCGCGTGTGATGGAGCATTGTCCTGCATGAAAATCATGTTTTTCTTGAAGGATGCAGACTTCTTCCTGTACCACTGCTTGAAGAAGGTGTCTTCCAGGAACTGGCAGTAGGACTGGGAGTTGAGCTTGACTCCATCCTCAACCCGAAAAGGCCCCACAAGCTCATCTTTGATGATACCAGCCCAAACCAGTACTCCACCTCCACCTTGCTGGCGTCTGAGTCGGACTGGAGCTCTCTGCCCTTTACCAATCCAGCCACGGGCCCATCCATCTGGCCCATCAAGACTCACTCTCATTTCATCAGTCCATAAAACCTTAGAAAAATCAGTCTTGAGATATTTCTTGGCCCAGTCTTGACGTTTCAGCTTGTGTGTCTTGTTCAGTCGTGGTCGTCTTTCAGCCTTTCTTACCTTGGCCATGTCTCTGAGTATTGCACACCTTGTGCTTTTGGGCACTCCAGTGATGTTGCAGCTCTGAAATATGGCCAAACTGGTGGCAAGTGGCATCGTGGCAGCTGCACGCTTGACTTTTCTCAGTTCATGGGCAGTTATTTTGCGCCTTGGTTTTTCCACACGCTTCTTGCGACCCTGTTGACTATTTTGAATGAAACGCTTGATTGTTCGATGATCACGCTTCAGAAGCTTTGCAATTTTAAGAGTGCTGCATCCCTCTGCAAGATATCTCACTATTTTTGACTTTTCTGAGCATGTCAAGTCCTTCTTTTGACCCATTTTGCCAAAGGAAAGGAAGTTGCCTAATAATTATGCACACCTGATATAGGGTGTTGATGTCATTAGACCACACCCCTTCTCATTACAGAGATGCACATCACCTAATATGCTTAATTGGTAGTAGGCTTTCGAGCCTATACAGCTTGGAGTAAGACAACATGCATAAAGAGGATGATGTGGTCAAAATACTCATTTGCCTAATAATTCTGCACTCCCTGTATTAACCTCTTGTTAGCTCCTGGCTCAGGATTTACTTAGGGCAGGGGTACACGACTTTCACCATGCACAAGACTTTTCCATTCCAATCTCTACACTGAATACAGCAACAAAAGTTAGCATTCCTAATGCTCGCGCTTTACACCTTCATTGGGTACAGTGAGCCACTTTTGTAATGCCACTGATGTAAAGTTTGAAAGTAATCCCACACATTGCACTCAAAACATTTTGCAATACACACAAAATATTCCACAAATTCCAAATAGTTTACCCATGAGTATAACGGCATCTTCTATATGGATGTCTCTGCACAGCCTACGCTTGGCACTAAATAAAAGTATTTAATGCGTGTGCTGCAGTGGAGGGAGTTTTTAAAGATGGTGACTTGGCAGCACTGCGCACACATATGTATGTTCTGGGTGACTTCACTGCACTGCTTGCAGAAATACAAGCCCGATTACATGCCCTTCAGAAGAATGATCCATCAGTTCACACACTTATTTTTGCTGGCAGTTTTTAGATAGCTGGAGCTTGGCCCAGGAGGCAAATTGGCCCAAGATCACAGGAGGTTGAACCAGCGTCAAGACTTGAACCTGGTTTTCTAGATCCAAAGTTTACAGTTCTGGCCGTAAGGCAAGTACAGCACACCCCTGTTGTGTCAGATTCAGCATTCTTTGTGCAAGGTGTAAATGTAAATTACAGAGGAAGCCACAGGAGCCACGGGAAAACACTCCAGATTTCACACGCCAGACTTTCAAGCTTAGCATATTGAAGGAACTGGCCAGATCCCACACCAAGCAAGTCCCTAGCCTCAGCAAAAGAGATGAACTTACCAGTAGGATAACGATCTCCTACTACTTTGCAACCTCCCAATCTCCAGGCTTCCACAGACATCAACTGTTCCATTTCCTGGAAAGGCTGAAGATCCCATATTCTCAATTCCCAGTCGAATGGAGCCCGTTTAAGCACACGTTTGACTGCCTGCTCCCAAATCCCAGCAGTGAGCCTTGCCAAATGGAGGACAACAGTGGTAGACATTCCCCCAGTGCCTGTCTATCCAGAACTCCAGCAAACAATCTCTTCTCCCAGTTGTCAGTATCTGTCAACCATTTGGCAGCAAACTGTAAATGCACTGCAGAATAATGCCTGAGATTGGGAATTGCCAGCCCTCCACACTCAAGAGCACCTTGCAAAACTGGCAGCGCAACTCTACTACATCGCCCAGCCCATTCCAAAGAGATTAAGAGGCTATCCAACCTATGAAAGAACTGAGGAGTCAATGGATACATGGAATTCTGGACCAAATAAAGGCACCGCTGCAGAAAGACCATCTTTGCTATCGCTGCCCTACCCATAACAGATAAAGGTAATTTATTCCAAAATGAGACAGAGCACTCCAGGCCGGCAACCACCCGCTCAACATTATGTGAGTTGTGTGCAGCCACAGTGTGCGGGACCCAAATACCCAAATAACGGAAACTCTCAATTTCCCATCGGAGGCCGGTCAGCCCGAGGGATACCACGGAGGGACCCGAGGGGGAACAGGAGCGATTTTTTCTGATTGACCATTAGGCCAGACACAACCCCAAACATCTCTATCCTCTGTAGCAACATCGGAACCGAGACACTAGGTTCCCGGAGATACACTAGGGCATCATCTGCATTAGAGAACCCACGTGAATGGCCTGCCCCACCCGATCCCCCAAGGAGCCATACTCTCCTGAAGCCATATTGCAAGCAGTTCCACAGCAAGAGCAAAGAGAAGAGGTGACAGCGGACAACCCTGCCTCGTGCCCCTACCAATCTCCCAGGCGTCAGAGAGTCCCCCCCCCACACCCGCACAGTTGAAGCAGTGTATAATAGCCACACCCAGGCACAAAAACCAGGACACAACCCCATACTCGACAATACTTCCAGCAGATACCCCCACTCAACTGTGTTAAAAGCCTTCTCAAGATCCAAAGACACCAACGCCAATTCAGTTTTCTCACTCTCCGTCTCATGCAGAACATGTGCCAGACGACGCAAATTGTAAGACGTGCTGCGACCAGGGATAAACCCACACTGAGCCTCGTGCACCAGTCCCTGAATCACCCCACAAAGTCAAGAGGCTAGAACTTTGCAAAGGATCTTAACATCACTATTTAATATTGTGATGGGGCAATATGATGATGGATCACTTGGGTCCCCCCCAAGCAACAAACAGATTATGCCCTGTCGCATTGATTCTGGCAACCTGCCACACTTGCGGGCTTCCTCAAACATTTCCTGAAGCTTCTCTCGCAAAGTCAAAGAAAACGTCTGATACAACTCAATAGGAAACCTGTCACCACCGGGAGACTTAGATTTAGATATTGCAGCAATTGCGTCACTCACCTCCTCAACAGTAATCACCGCATCCAGAGTTTCTCTACTCTCTGCATTCAACAGTGGAAGGCACAACTGCTTAAAAAAAAAAAAAAAAACCTCTCCGGGTGGAGCTGGACCAGCCCTGGAAACCGTCCGCAGGTGTTCTGCCAGGACCCCCAAAATCTTTGCACATTTTTTAACTATCTAATTTCGAATATGTAGTATAGGGGGGACTCTACCTCCCTCCTCAGAATCCATCCCAGAAGTTTGCTAGCCTTATCCCCCTCATGGTGTAGTCGCTGCCTATAGGCTTTGAGGGTAACCCTACTCAAGGAATCCCAGCAATCATTGACCGCCATGTATAATTTAAGCTCCTCCCTTTCAGCTGCTCTCGTTGCTTAAAGCTTCCGCTGCAGGGCCCCCAATCTCTACTCCAGCCCGGAGAACTATCTCCCCATGCGCCTGTGCACTCCACACAACTCGTTCCAATGCACACACCCCGCACCACCGCCTTCATGGCCTCCCACTCCAGACCCCTGGAAGCAGGTGTGTTCCAATTCAATTCCATATAACCAGTAATGGCCTCACCCACCCACTCCCTACATCCCACATCCACAAGAAATTCTGCAGGTAGCCGCCAACTACGTGCAGCACGAACACCCGCCACCCCCCATTGTACTTGAAGCAAAACAGGAGCATGATCAGACAGAAAAAGATACAGATGTGTGACCTCCAATACCTGGGAGCCATGAAGACCAGCCAAGAGAAACCTATATAACCGGGAATGGGTATGATGGGTTCTAGAGTGATGGGTAAACTCACTATCATCCGGATGTAACTCCCTCCAACCATCCCACAACCCCAACTGCCTCATCACATCCGTAAGTGATCTCACCATCTAAGGCTTAGTCCCTAGCTTTGAGGGATTGTGATCCAACTCATCATACAGTATACAGTTGTAAGCTCCTGCCCAAATAATAGGCTTATCCACACTTTCCCCCAGGATCTCCGGGATTTTGGTTTAAAAGAAGGGATCATCAACATTGGGTGCATAAATATTAAGAATAATGACGGGTGAACCATCCAGCATGCCCTCAATAGGAACATACCTCCCCTCAACATCAGCCTCACTATACGTGTGGGTAAAAGAAACCCCTGGATCCACCCACTCCGTCACACCCCTTGCATAAGAGGAGAAGGAGGAAGAAAACATTTGACCCCGCCATTTCTTAGATAACGTTTGCGCCTCCTCCTCCGTCATATGTGTCTCTTGGAGGCAAGCGATCTGCACCTTCTGCCCCTTTAAAAAGGAGTGAACCCTATATCTTTTGGTAAAGCTCTTCAACCCCCTGACATTCTACGTCATTATGTTAATTTGGCAATCCATATTGGTGCTGGATTCCCAACTCACCCACTTTCACCCCCCCGCCATCCATCCATCCAGGAAGAGGTGAGAAAGGTATCTCATGCCCATTACGCCATAGTACCTGCACTGTAAAACTGTCGCGTAGGCTCTCAATATTATAATGAGATTACTGGATTTTGAGCAGCAGGATCGTCCACAGTGTGGGAGACTGAGTCTGACCCACGGTGGGTGACACCTGTCGCTCCAAATCCGACTTTGCTCCGGCTAACTAGCAGTGCCTCATCTCTCCCGGGAGGTAGGGATGATTGGGCAGCTGAGCACATGACATATTGTACTTTTCAGGGAAGTCGTGGTCACTCAGGTCGCATTCGGTTCTCTCACTCACAATTCGGTCTCATATATAAATGACAATAAGAGCAGTATAAGTTTTAAAGGTTGGTTTAATAAAACAACTGCAATATAGATAGCAAAGCGTGAGCTGCAATAACCAGAACGACACAACACAACAATATTAAAATGGTGACGATGAGAGTGAAGCTTAAGAATAATGCTATCATATTGCCACTAGAATCAATGGACTATTTCCTATCTAAATCATATTTTGAGCACGGCATGTTAAGCTTTAATCCTGCCTTTCAAGTTCCCCTGGGAGGACATCGACCCTCATACCTGAGCAAAGGCCTGTGATCTGCGTCATCATCTGTAGCGAAGCATTCAGCATACATTTGTGGTTCCCTGGCTGGAATCTCCCTCTTGATGTGTAATGGGATTAGAAAGTGTTTTTATAATTAACACAGCTGATGTTCTAAGAAAATGTCTCTACGTAAGGATGTGTATTTTCTACGAATGTTGGAGACTAAACTTCTACCACGTTCACCGGCAATGTACCAGACTGTAGCCTTGACTGAAGCACAGCGTGATTAAGAATGTGTTGTTCGAGAACACAGTGCTGGACTAAGCAAAACAGTTAGATAGAAGAAATTAAAATAAGACCGCAAAACTGGTTATTGTAAAAATAACAATGCAAAGCTGAATAAAATATATCTAGGTCAAGGTGCACAGCGGCCTAGTGTATTAAACTAACGTGCATGGAGCTATAACTAAAATGGCTACACAACACCCTCCCCTTGTCGGTAGAAAGTGGTTCAAGCCAAAACTAAAATATCTCAACCCAAGATATACCTAAAACCCTATTCAATTGAGACATGTTAAAAGGACACACAAGCATACTTCTTGGCAATTTAAAACATGAGCATGTGGCTTAGGACCGAATTCAATGAAAATGTAAATTTAGAAAAGTTCCAAATCAAGCACAAGTCACGGAAAGCAGGAGATCTTACACTTCGGCAAATGACAAAACCGGAAAGTCCCCGCCAAAAATGAGCGAGGAGCAGGTGTGTTCGATAGTCCCAGTATCAACCAAGGCGGCATCCCGTGCAGTGCCCATAGATGAGTTGATGGCAACTTCTTCCAGGAAGGGTAACTCATAATTAGCTTCACGTAGCAAACGCAGCCTCAGTGCGCATGTCTGGTGATGAACCCTCAGCGAGAACATCAACATATCAGCATCCATTGCTGGGGGGCTCTGCTGTGAAAGACAAACTTCCAGTGCATGTTCAAAAGCACCAAAGGCACCGGAACACAGGCTGCACACAATAGAAAACTGGTCTGAATGACAGAGACCAGTCACACTCCAAATGCTCCAGGAGTGTTGCTCCAAAATGCTGCATCATACGTTCACGACACAGCTGCGCTGTTGGGAGCGCCGTCATTTGTCCTTGTTGCGGTGGGACAGCCATTGTGCATAAACAACAGCAACAGCAGGATGCCGGCTAATAAAGCCAAAGTTATCGGAAATCCCCCAAAAATACTACCGAAAATTGAGTGGATAGCTGAAGGTATCAAACCGAATATGGAGGAGAAGGTATGAACAAAACCAGAACCGACAGCTTTAAAAAAATTTGCTAATCCAGCCGTGCTGGACGCATTAAATATTCGTCCCACAAGTTCACCAAAGTGTCTCAGAAAGTTTGTATTTAACAGGGACTGTATTTCTGCTGATGACCTTGCCACTTGAAGTGCGTAGGTCTCGCGTGCAGATGTAAGGGCCACATGCTTTTGAAACAATAAAGCCTTGAGTCTACTTAACTATGTCAAAATTCACGTTTGAAGTAGCAATGTGAGGCCAGATATCGGCTACCTCCTTCATTTTAGTGGGGGGAAACAGTACGTTCCCGCAGCATGTAACGACCTTAGAGACCGAAACAACTTAACCCCTTCTGTGCCTAGGACGTAATGGTTACGTCCTGCGGCACAGTGCTGCTGTGCCCAGGACGTAACCATTACGTCCTGGGCACCCAGCCCAGAGGGAGCGCTAGCGCTCCCTCTGTGGGGTTCCCCCCCACCCCCCCAAGTCAGGGATGGAGGGGGAAGCCCTTACCCTTCCACCCCCCCCTGTGACGTCAGCGTGCGAGCGCACGCTGACAATTGATCGGAAGAGAAATGCTTTGCATTTCTCTTCCGATCACGGGGAGGAGGCAGAGAGGCTTCAAAGGGAAGGAAATGTATTTCCTTCCCTTTGAAGTCTCTCTCTGCGTTTTGGCAGCCGGATTGTAAAGCAATCCGGTTGTCAAAACGCCCACTAGACACCAGGGATGTTTTTTTTTATTTATGTAACTGTTTGTTGTTCACGTAAGGGGAGCTTCCCCTGGGGGGCAAATTTATTTTAGGCCATTTCTGCCATGGGGGCAGATCAGCCTATTTTTATTAGGCCGATCTGCCCCGAAACCACTATGCACCAGGGATTTTTGTTGTTGTTGTGTTTTACAGATGGGGAGCGTCCCCTTAGGCAAGGGTCGCTCCCCTGGACAGGCAAATTGTATTTAGGCCATTTCTGCCCACTTTGGGGGCAGATCGGACTATTTTAGGTCAATCTGCCCCCAAGGGGGGCAGAAACCACTAGGCACCAGGGATCTTTTTTTTTGCGCCGTCACGCAAGGGGAGCGACCTTGAAGGCAAGGGTCGCTCCCCGGGTGGGGTGGGGGGGCAAATTTATTTTAGGCCATTTGGGGGCAGATCGGTCTATTGGTATTAGGCCGATCTGCCCCCAGGGGGGGCAGAAACCTCAAGGCGCCAGGGCAAATAGTTTTTTTGTGTTTTTTCTTTTGTTTGTTTGTTTTTTAAGAGATGGGGAGCGACCCATTAGGCAAGGGTCGCTCCCCTGGGGGGCAAATTGTATTTAGACCATTTCTGCCCCCCATGGGGGCAGATTGGCCGATTGTAGGTCAATCTGCCCCCAAGGGGGGCAGAAACCACTAGGCACCAGGGATCTTTTTTTTGCGCCGTCACGCAAGGGGAGCGACCTTGTAGGCAAGGGTCGCTCCCCAGGGGGGTGGGGAGGCAAATTTATTTTAGGACATTTCTGCCCCCCCTGGGGGCAGATCGGCCTATTGGTATTAAGCCGATCTGCCCCCAGGGGGGGCAGAAACCTCTAGGCGCCAGGGCAAATTGTTTTATTGTGTTTTTTTTTTAGAGATGGGGAGCGACCCATTAGGCAAGGGTCGCTCCCCTGGGGGCCAAATTGTAGTTAGACCATTTCTGCCCCCCTTGGGGGCAGATTGGCCGATTGTAGGTCAATCTTCCCCCAAGGGGGGCAGAAACTACTAGGCACCAGGGATCTTTCAGGCAAGGGTCGCTCCCCGGGTGGGGGGGCAAATTTATTTTAGGCCATTTCTGACCCCCTGGGGCCGGCTGAGCTAGAAGCCAAAATCCACAGGTAGGCAATGTTTTCTATGAAAAAATGTGATGCGTCCACGTTGTGCTTTGGGCCATTTCCTGTCGCGGGCGCTAGCCCTACCCACACAAGTGAGGTATCATTTTTATCGGGAGACTTGGGGGAACGCTGGGTGGAAGGAAATTTGTGGCTCCTCTCAGATTCCAGAACTTTCTGTCACCGAAATGTGAGGAAAATTTGTTTTTTAGCCAAATTCTGAGGTTTGCAAAGGATTCTGGGTAACAGAACCTGGTCAGAGCCCCACAAGTCACCGCATCTTGGATTCTCCTAGGTCTCTAGTTTTAAAAAATGCACAGGTTTGGTAGGTTTCCCTAGGTGCCGGCTGAGCTAGAGGCCAAAATCTACAGGTAGGCACTTTGCAAAAAACACCTCTGTTTTCTTTAAAAAAATGTGATGTGTCCACGTTGCGTTTTGGGGCATTTCCTGTCGCGGGCACTAGGCCTACCCACACAAGTGAGGTATCATTTTTATCGGGAGACTGGGGGAATGCTGGGTGGAAGGAAATTTGTGGCTCCTCTCTGACTCCAGGACTTTCTGTCACCAAAATGTGAGGAAAATGTGTTTTTTTAGCCAAATGTTGAGGTTTGCAAAGGATTCTGGGTAACAGAACCTGGTCAGAGCCCCACAAGTCACCCCATCTTGGATTCCCCTAGGTCTCTAGTTTTCAAAAATGCACAAGTTTGGTAGGTTTCCCTAAGTGCTGGCTGAGCTAGAGGCCCAAATCTACAGGTAGGCACTTTGCAAAAAACACCTCTGTTTTCTTTAAAAAAATGTGATGTGTCCACGTTGTGTTTTGGGGCATTTCCTGTCACGGGCGCTAGGCCTACCCACACAAGTGAGGTATCATTTTTATCGGGAGACTTGGGGGAGCGCTGGGTGGAAGGAAATTTGTGGCTCCTCTCAGATTCCAGAACTTTCTGTCACCGAAATGTGAGGAAAATGTGTTTTTTTAGACAAATTTTGAGGTTTGCAAAGGATTCTGGATAACAGAACCTGGTCAGAGCCCCACAAGTCACCCCATCTTGGATTCCCCTAGGTCTCTAGTTTTAAAAAATGCACAGGTTTGGTAGGTTTCCCTAGGTGGCGTCTGAGCTAGAGGCCAAAATCGAAAGGTAGGCACTTTGCAAAAAACACCTCTGTTTTCTTTCAAAAAATGTGATGTGTCCACGTTGCGTTTTGGGGCATTTCCTGTCACGGGCGCTAGGCCTACCCACACAAGTGAGGTATCATTTTTATCGGGAGACTTGGGGGAATGCTGGGTGGAAGGAAACGTGTGGCTTCTCTCTGACTCCAGAACTTTCTGTCACCGAAATGTGAGGAAAATGTGTTTTTTTAGCCAAATTTTGAGGTTTGCAAAGGATTCTGGGTAACAGAACCTGGCCAGAGCCCCACAAGTCACCCCATCTTGGATTCCCCTAGGTCTCTAGTTTTCAAAAATGCACAGGTTTGGTAGATTTCCCTAGGTGCCGGCTGAGCTAGAGGCCAAAATCTACAGGTGGGCCCTTAGCAAAAAACACCTGTTTTCTTTAAAAAAATGTGATGTGTCCACGTTGCGTTTTGGGGCATTTCCTGTCACGGGCGCTAGGCCTACCCACACAAGTGAGGTATCATTTGTATCGGGAGACTTGGGGGAACGCTGTGTTGGAGGGAATTTGTGGCTCCTCTCTGATTCCAGAACTATCTGTCACCAAAATGTGAGGAAAACGTGTTTTTTTAGCCAAATTTTGAGGTTTGCAAAGGGTTCTGGGTAACAGAACCTGGTCAGAGCCCCACAAGTCACCCCATCTTGGATTCCCCTAGGTCTCTAGTTTTCAAAAATGCACAGGTTTGGTAGGTTTCCCTAGGTGCCGGCTGAGCTAGAGGCCAAAATCTACAGGTAGGCACTTTGCAAAAAACACCTCTGTTTTCTTTAAAAAAATGTGATGTGTCCACCTTGCGTTTTGGGGCATCTCCTGTCGCGGGCGCTAGGCCTACCCACACAAGTGAGGTATCATTTTTATCGGGAGACTTGGGGGAACGCTGGGTGGAAGGAAATTTGTGGCTCCTCTCAGATTCCAGAACTTCCTGTCACCAACATTTGAGGAAAATGTGTATTTTTAGCCAAATTTTGAGGTTTGCAAAGGATTCTGGGTAACAGAACCTGGTCAGAGCAGCCACAAGTCAACCCATCTTGGATTACCCTAGGTCTCTAGTTTTCAAAAATGCACAGGTTTGGTAGGTTTCCCTAGGTGCCGGCTGAGCTAGAGGCCAAAATCTACAGGTAGGCACTTTGCAAAAAACACCTCTGTTTTCCTTCAAAACATTTGATGTGTCCACGTTGCGTTTTGGGGCATTTCCTGTCGCGGGCGCTAGGCCTACCCACACAAGTGAGGTATCATTTTTATCGGGAGACTTGGGGGAACGCTGGGTGGAAGGAAATTTGTGGCTCCTCTCTGATTCGAGAACTTTCTGTCACCAAAATTTGAGGAAAATGTGTTTTTTTAGCCAAAGTTTGACGTTTGCAAAGAATTCTGGGTAACAGAACTTGGTCAGAGCCCCACAAGTCACCCCATCTTGGATTCCCCTAGGTCTCTAGTTTTAAAAAATGCACAGGTTTGGTAGGTTTCCCTAGGTGCCGTCTGAGCTAGAGGCCAAAATCTACAGGTAGGCACTTTGCAAAAAACACCTCTGTTTTCTTTAAAAAAATGTGAGCTGTCCACGTTGCGTTTTGGGGCATTTCCTGTCGCGGGCGCTAGGCCTACTCACACAAGTGAGGTATCATTTTTATCGGGAGACTTGGGGGAATGCTGGGTGGAAGGAAACGTGTGGCTCCTCTCTGACTCCAGAACTTTCTGTCACCAAAATGTGAGGAAAATGTGTTTTTTAAGCCAAATTTTGAGGTTTGCGAAGGATTCTGGGTAACAGAACCTGGTCAGAGCCCCACAAGTCACCCCATCTTGGATTCCTCTAGGTCTTTAGTTTAAAAAAATGCACAGGTTTGGTAGGTTTCCCTAGGTGCCGGCTGAGCTAGAGGCCAAAATCTACAGGTAGGCACTTTGCAAAAAACACCTCTGTTTTCTTTAAAAAAATGTGATGTGTCCATGTTGTGTTTTGGGTCATTTCCTGTCACGGGCGCTAGGCCTACCCACACAAGTGAGGTATCATTTTTATCAGGAGACTTGGGGGAACGCTGGGTGGAAGGAAATTTGTGGCTCCTCTCAGATTCCAGAACTTTCTGTCACCGAAATGTGAGGAAAACGTGTTTTTTTAGCCAAATTTTGAGGTTTGCAAAGGATTCTGGGTAACAGAACCTGGTCAGAGCCCCACAAGTCACCCCATCTTGGATTCTCCTAGGTCTCTAGTTTTAAAAAATGCACAGGTTTGGTAGGTTTCCCTAGGTGCCGGCTGAGCTAGAGGCCAAAATCTACAGGTAGGCACTTTGCAAAAAACACCTCTGTTTTCTTTAAAAAAATGTGATGTGTCCACGTTGCGTTTTGGGGCATTTCCTGTCGCGGGCACTAGGCCTACCCACACAAGTGAGGTATCATTTTTATCGGGAGACTGGGGGAATGCTGGGTGGAAGGAAATTTGTGGCTCCTCTCTGACTCCAGGACTTTCTGTCACCAAAATGTGAGGAAAATGTGTTTTTTTAGCCAAATGTTGAGGTTTGCAAAGGATTCTGGGTAACAGAACCTGGTCAGAGCCCCACAAGTCACCCCATCTTGGATTCCCCTAGGTCTTTAGTTTTAAAAAATGCACAGGTTTGGTAGGTTTCCCTAGGTGCCGGCTGAGCTAGAGGCCAAAATCTACAGGTAGGCACTTTGCAAAAAACACCTCTGTTTTCTTTAAAAAAATGTGATGTGTCCATGTTGTGTTTTGGGTCATTTCCTGTCACGGGCGCTAGGCCTACCCACACAAGTGAGGTATCATTTTTATCGGGAGACTTGGGGGAACGCTGGGTGGAAGGAAATTTGTGGCTCCTCTCAGATTCCAGAACTTTCTGTCACCGAAATGTGAGGAAAACGTGTTTTTTTAGCCAAATTTTGAGGTTTGCAAAGGATTCTGGGTAACAGAACCTGGTCAGAGCCCCACAAGTTACCCCATCTTGGATTCCCCTAGGTCTCTAGTTTTAAAAAATGCACAAGTTTGGTAGGTTTCCCTAAGTGCTGGCTGAGCTAGAGGCCAAAATCTACAGGTAGGCACTTTGCAAAAAACACCTCTGTTTTCTTTAAAAAAATGTGATGTAACCATGTTGTGTTTTGGGTCATTTCCTGTCACGGGCGCTAGGCCTACCCACACAAGTGAGGTATCATTTTTATCGGGAGACTTGGGGGAACGCTGGGTGGAAGGAAATTTGTGACTCCTCTCAGATTCCAGAACTTTCTGTCACCGAAATGTGAGGAAAACGTGTTTTTTTAGCCAAATTTTGAGGTTTGCAAAGGATTCTGGGTAACAGAACCTGGTCAGAGACCCACAAGTCACCCCATCTTGGATTCCCCTAGGTCTCTAGTTTTCAAAAATGCACAAGTTTGGTAGGTTTCCCTAAGTGCTGGCTGAGCTAGAGGCCCAAATCTACAGGTAGGCACTTTGCAAAAAACACCTCTGTTTTCTTTAAAAAAATGTGATGTGTCCACGTTGTGTTTTGGGGCATTTCCTGTCACGGGCGCTAGGCCTACCCACACAAGTGAGGTATCATTTTTATCGGGAGACTTGGGGGAGCGCTGGGTGGAAGGAAATTTGTGGCTCCTATCAGATTCCAGAACTTTCTGTCACCGAAATGTGAGGAAAATGTGTTTTTTTAGACAAATTTTGAGGTTTGCAAAGGATTCTGGATAACAGAACCTGGTCAGAGCCCCACAAGTCACCCCATCTTGGATTCCCCTAGGTCTCTAGTTTTCAAAAATGCACAGGTTTGGTAGGTTTCCCTAGGTGGCGTCTGAGCTAGAGGCCAAAATCGAAAGGTAGGCACTTTGCAAAAAACACCTCTGTTTTCTTTCAAAAAATGTGATGTGTCCACGTTGCGTTTTGGGGCATTTCCTGTCACGGGCGCTAGGCCTACCCACACAAGTGAGGTATCATTTTTATCGGGAGACTTGGGGGAATGCTGGGTGGAAGGAAACGTGTGGCTCCTCTCTGACTCCAGAACTTTCTGTCACCGAAATGTGAGGAAAATGTGTTTTTTTAGCCAAATTTTGAGGTTTGCAAAGGATTCTGGGTAACAGAACCTGGCCAGAGCCCCACAAGTCACCCCATCTTGGATTCCCCTAGGTCTCTAGTTTTCAAAAATGCACAGGTTTGGTAGATTTCCCTAGGTGCCGGCTGAGCTAGAGGCCAAAATCTACAGGTAGGCCCTTAGCAAAAAACACCTGTTTTCTTTAAAAAAATGTGATGTGTCCACGTTGCGTTTCGGGGCATTTCCTGTCACGGGCGCTAGGCCTACCCACACAAGTGAGGTATCATTTGTATCGGGAGACTTGGGGGAACGCTGTGTTGGAGGGAATTTGTGGCTCCTCTCTGATTCCAGAACTATCTGTCACCAAAATGTGAGGAAAACGTGTTTTTTTAGCCAAATTTTGAGGTTTGCAAAGGGTTCTGGGTAACAGAACCTGGTCAGAGCCCCACAAGTCACCCATCTTGGATTCCCCTAGGTCTCTAGTTTTCAAAAATGCACAGGTTTGGTAGGTTTCCCTAGGTGCCGGCTGAGCTAGAGGCCAAAATCTACAGGTAGGCACTTTGCAAAAAACACCTCTGTTTTCTTTAAAAAAATGTGATGTGTCCACCTTGCGTTTTGGGGCATCTCCTGTCGCGGGCGCTAGGCCTACCCACACAAGTGAGGTATCATTTTTATCGGGAGACTTGGGGGAACGCTGGGTGGAAGGAAATTTGTGGCTCCTCTCAGATTCCAGAACTTCCTGTCACCAACATTTGAGGAAAATGTGTATTTTTAGCCAAATTTTGAGGTTTGCAAAGGATTCTGGGTAACAGAACCTGGTCAGAGCAGCCACAAGTCAACCCATCTTGGATTACCCTAGGTCTCTAGTTTTCAAAAATGCACAGGTTTGGTAGGTTTCCCTAGGTGCCGGCTGAGCTAGAGGCCAAAATCTACAGGTAGGCACTTTGTAAAAAACACCTCTGTTTTCTTTCAAAACATTTGATGTGTCCACGTTGCGTTTTGGGGCATTTCCTGTCGCGGGCGCTAGGCCTACCCACACAAGTGAGGTATCATGTTTATCGGGAGACTTGGGGGAACGCTGGGTGGAAGGAAATTTGTGGCTCCTCTCTGATTCCAGAACTTTCTGTCACCAAAATTTGAGGAAAATGTGTTTTTTTAGCCAAAGTTTGACGTTTGCAAAGAATTCTGGGTAACAGAACTTGGTCAGAGCCCCACAAGTCACCCCATCTTGGATTCCCCTAGGTCTCTAGTTTTAAAAAATGCACAGGTTTGGTAGGTTTCCGTAGGTGCCGTCTGAGCTAGAGGCCAAAATCTACAGGTAGGCACTTTGGAGAAAACACCTCTGTTTTCTTTAAAAAAATGTGAGCTGTCCACGTTGCGTTTTGGGGCATTTCCTGTCGCGGGCGCTAGGCCTACTCACACAAGTGAGGTATCATTTTTATCGGGAGACTTGGGGGAATGCTGGGTGGAAGGAAACGTGTGGCTCCTCTCTGACTCCAGAACTTTCTGTCACCAAAATGTGAGGAAAATGTGTTTTTTAAGCCAAATTTTGAGGTTTGCAAAGGATTCTGGGTAACAGAACCTGGTCAGAGCCCCACAAGTCACCCCATCTTGGATTCCTCTAGGTCTTTAGTTTAAAAAAATGCACAGGTTTGGTAGGTTTCCCTAGCTGCCGGCTGAGCTAGAGGCCAAAATCTACAGGTAGGCACTTTGCAAAAAACACCTCTGTTTTCTTTAAAAAAATGTGATGTGTCCATGTTGTGTTTTGGGTCATTTCCTGTCACGGGCGCTAGGCCTACCCACACAAGTGAGGTATCATTTTTATCGGGAGACTTGGGGGAACGCTGGGTGGAAGGAAATTTGTGGCTCCTGTCAGATTCCAGAACTTTCTGTCACCGAAATGTGAGGAAAACGTGTTTTTTTAGCCAAATTTTGAGGTTTGCAAAGGATTCTGGGTAACAGAACCTGGTCAGAGCCCCACAAGTCACCCCATCTTGGATTCCCCTAGGTCTCTAGTTTTCAAAAATGCACAAGTTTGGTAGGTTTCCCTAAGTGCCGGCTGAGCTAGAGGCCAAAATCTACAGGTAGGCACTTTGCAAAAAACACCTCTGTTTTCTTAAAAAAAATGTGAGCTGTCCACGTTGCGTTTTGGGGCATTTCCTGTCGCGGGCGCTAGGCCTACTCACACAAGTGAGGTATCATTTTTATCGGGAGACTTGGGGGAATGCTGGGTGGAAGGAAACGTGTGGCTCCTCTCTGACTCCAGAACTTTCTGTCACCAAAATGTGAGGAAAATGTGTTTTTTAGCCAAATTTTGAGGTTTGCAAAGGATTCTGGGTAACAGAACCTGGTCAGAGCCCCACAAGTCACCCCATCTTGGATTCCTCTAGGTCTCTAGTTTTAAAAAATGCACAGGTTTGGTAGGTTTCCCTAGGTGCCGGCTGAGCTAGAGGCCAAAATCTACAGGTAGGCACTTTGCAAAAAACACCTCTGTTTTCTTTAAAAAAATGTGATGTGTCCATGTTGTGTTTTGGGGCATTTCCTGTCACGGGCGCTAGGCCTACCCACACAACTGAGGTATCATTTTTATCGGGAGACTTGGGGGAACGCTGGGTGGAAGGAAATTTGTGGCTCCTCTCAGATTCCAGAACTTTCTGTCACCAAAATGTGAGGAAAACGTGTTTTTTTAGCCAAATTTTGAGGTTTGCAAAGGATTCTGGGTAACAGAACCTGGTCAGAGCCCCACAAGTCACCCCATCATGGATTCCCCTAGGTCTCTAGTTTTCAAAAATGCACAGGTTTGTTAGGTTTCCCTAGGTGCCGGCTGAGCTAGAGGCCAAAATCTACAGGTAGGCACTTTGCAAAATACACCTCTGTTTTCTTTAAAAAAATGTGATGTGTCCACGTTGTGTTTTGGGGCATTTCCTCTCACGGGCGCTAGGCCTACCAACACAAGTGAGGTATCATTTTTATCGGGAGACTTGGGGGAATGCTGGGTGGAAGGAAATTTGTGGCTCCTCTCTGACTCTAGAACTTTCTGTCACCAAAATGTGAGGAAAATGTGTTTTTTTAGCCAAATGTTGAGGTTTGCAAAGGATTCTGGGTAACAGAACCTGGTCAGAGCCCCACAAGTCACCCCATCTTGGATTCCCCTAGGCCTTTAGTTTTAAAAAATGCACAGGTTTGGTAGGTTTCCCTAGGTGCCGGCTGAGCTAGAGGCCAAAATCTACAGGTAGGCACTTTGCAAAAAACACCTCTGTTTTCTTTAAAAAAATGTGATGTGTCCATGTTGTGTTTTGGGTCATTTCCTGTCACGGGCGCTAGGCCTACCCACACAAGTGAGGTATCATTTTTATCGGGAGACTTGGGGGAACGCTGGGTGGAAGGAAATTTGTGGCTCCTCTCAGATTCCAGAACTTTCTGTCACCGAAATTAGAGGAAAACGTGTTTTTTTAGCCAAATTTTGAGGTTTGCAAAGGATTCTGGGTAACAGAACCTGGTCAGAGCCCCACAAGTCACCCCATCTTGGATTCCCCTAGGTCTCTAGTTTTCAAAAATGCACAAGTTTGGTAGGTTTCCCTAAGTGCCGGCTGAGCTAGAGGCCAAAATCTACAGGTAGGCACTTTGCAAAAAACACCTCTGTTTTCTTTAAAAAAATGTGATGTGTCCACGTTGTGTTTTGGCGCATTTCCTGTCACGGGCGCTAGGCCTACCCACACAAGTGAGGTATCATTTTTATCGGGAGACTTGGGGGAACGCTGGGTGGAAGGAAATTTGTGGCTCCTCTCAGATTCTAGAACTTTCTGTCACCGAAATGTGAGGAAAATGTGTTTTTTTAGACAAATTTGGAGGTTTGCAAAGGATTCTGGGTAACAGAACCTGGTCAGAGCCCCACAAGTCACCCCATCTTGGATTCCCCTAGGTCTCTAGTTTTAAAAAATGCACAGGTTTGGTAGGTTTCCCTAGGTGGCGTCTGAGCTAGAGGCCAAAATCGAAAGGTAGGCACTTTGCAAAAAACACCTCTGTTTTCTTTAAAAAAATGTGATGTGTCCACGTTGCGTTTTGGGGCATTTCCTGTCACAGGCGCTAGGCCTACCCACACAAGTGAGGTAGCATTTTTATCGGGAGACTTGGGGTACCGCTGCGTGGAAGGAAATTTGTGGCTCCTCTCAGATTCCAGAACTTTCTGTCACCGAAATGTGAGGAAAATGTGTTTTTTTAGCCAAATTTTGAGGTTTGCAAAGGATTCTGGGTAACAGAACCTGGCCAGAGCCACACAAGTCACCCCATCTTGGATTCCCCTAGGTCTCTAGTTTTCAAAAATGCACAGGTTTGGTAGATTTCCCTAGGTGCCAGCTGAGCTAGAGGCCAAAATCTACAGGTAGGCACTTTGCAAAAAACACCTGTTTTCTTTCAAAAAATGTGATGTGTCCACGTTGCGTTTTGTGGCATTTCCTGTCGCGGGCGCTAGGCCTACCCAAACAAGTGAGGTATCATTTGTATCGGGAGACTTGGGGGAACGCTGTGTTGGAGGGAATTTGTGGCTCCTCTCTGATTCCAGAACTATCTGTCACCAAAATGTGAGGAAAACGTGTTTTCTTAGCCAAGTTTTGAGGTTTGCAAAGGGTTCTGGGTAACAGAACCTGGTCAGAGCCCCACAAGTCACCCCATCTTGGATTCCCCTAGGTCTCTAGTTTTAAAAAATGCACAGGTTTGGTAGGTTTCCCTAGGTGCCGGCTGAGCTAGAGGCCAAAATATACAGGTAGGCACTTTGCAAAAAACACTTCTGTTTTCTTTCAAAACATTTGATGTGTCCACGTTGTGTTTTCGGGCATTTCCTGTTGCGGGCGCTAGGCCTACCCACACAAGTGAGGTATCATTTTTATCAGGAGACTTGGGGGAACGCTGGGTGGAAGGAAATTTGTGGCTCCTCTCTGATTCCAGAACTTTCTGTCACCAAAATTTGAGGAAAACGTGTTTTTTTAGCCAAAGTTTGATGTTTGCAAAGGATTCTGGGTAAAAGAACTTTGTCAGAGCCCCACAAGTCACCCCATCTTGGATTCCCCTAGGTCTCTAGTTTTAAAAAATGCACAGGTTTGGTAGGTTTCCCTAGGTGCCGTCTGAGCTAGAGGCTAAAATGTACAGGTAGGCACTTGCAAAAAACACCTCTGTTTTCTTTAAAAAAATGTGAGCTGTCCACGTTGCGTTTTGGGGCATTTCCTGTCGCGGGCGCTAGGCCTACCCACACAAGTGAGGTATCATTTTTATCGGGAGACTTGGGGGAATGCTGGGTGGAAGGAAAGGTGTGGCTCCTCTCTGACTCCAGAACTTTCTGTCACCAAAATGTGAGGAAAATGTGTTTTTTAAGCCAACTTTTGAGGTTTGCAAAGGATTCTGGGTAACAGAATCTGGTCAGAGCCCCACAAGTCACCCCATCTTGGATTCCTCTAGGTCTCTAGTTTTAAAAAATGCACAGGTTTGGTAGGTTTCCCTAGGTGCTGGCTGAGCTAGAGGCCAAAATCTACAGGTAGGCACTTTGCAAAAAACACCTCAGTTTTCTTTAAAAAAATGTGATGTGTCCATGTTGTGTTTTGGGGCATTTCCTGTCACGAGCGCTAGGCCTACCCACACAAGTGAGGTATCATTTTTATCGGGAGACTTAGGGGAACGCTGGGTGGAAGGAAATTTGTGGCTCCTCTCAGATTCCAGAACTTTTTGTCACCAAAATGTGAGGAAAACGTGTTTTTTTAGCCAAATTTTGAGGTTTGCAAAGGATGCTGGGTAACAGAACCTGGTCAGAGCCCCACAAGTCACCCCATCTTGGATTCCCCTAGGTCTCTAGTTTTCAAAAATGCACAGGTTTGGTAGGTTTCCCTAATTGCCAGCTGAGCTAGAGGCCAAAATCTACAGGTAGGCACTTTGCAAAAAACACCTCTGTTTTCTTTCAAAAAATGTGATGTGTCCACGTTGTGTTTTGGGGCATTTCCTGTCACGGGCGCTAGGCCTACCCACACAAGTGAGGTATCATTTTTATCGGGAGACTTGGGGGAACGCTGGGTGGAAGGAAATTTGTGGCTCCTCTCACATTCCAGAACTTTCTGTCACCGAAATGTGAGGAAAATGTGTTTTTTTTAGCCAAATTTTGAGGTTTGCAAAGGATTCTGGGTAACAGAACCTGGTCAGAGCCCCACAAGTCACCCCATCTTGGATTCCCTTAGGTCTCTAGTTTTCAAAAATGCACAGGTTTGGTAGGTTTCCCTAGGTGGTGTCTGAGCTAGAGGCCAAAATCGAAAGGTAGGCACTTTGCAAAAAACACCTCTGTTTTCTTTTAAAAAATGTGATGTGTCCACGTTGCGTTTTGGGGCATTTCCTGTCACGGGCGCTAGGCCTACCCACACAAGTGAGGTATCATTTTTATCAGGAGACTTGGGGGAACGCTGGGTGGAAGGACATTTGTGGCTCCTCTCTGATTCCAGAACTTTCTGTCACCAAAATTTGAGGAAAATGTGTTTTTTTTAGCCAAAGTTTGACGTTTGCAAAGGATTCTGGGTAACAGAACTTGGTCAGAGCCCCACAAGTCACCCCATCTTGGATTCCCCTAGGTCTCTAGTTTTAAAAAATGCACAGGTTTGGTAGGTTTCCCTAGGTGCTGTCTGAGCTAGAGGCCAAAATCTACAGGTAGGCACTTTGCAAAAAACACCTCTGTTTTCTTTAAAAAAATGTGAGCTGTCCACGTTGCGTTTTGGGGCATTTCCTGTCGCGGGCGCTAGGCCTACCCACACAAGTGAGGAATCATTTTTATCGGGAGACTTGGGGAAATGCTGGGTGGAAGGAAACGTGTGGCTCCTCTCTGACTCCAGAACTTTCTGTCACCAAAATGTGAGGAAAATGTGTTTTATAAGCCAAATTTTGAGGTTTGCAAAGGATTCTGGGTAACAGAACCTGGTCAGAGCCCCACAAGTCACCCCATCTTGGATTCCTCTAGGTCTCTAGTTTTAAAAAATGCACAGGTTTGGTAGGTTTCCCTAGGTGCCGGCTGAGCTAGAGGCCAAATTCTACAGGTAGGCACTTTGCAAAATACACCTCTGTTTTCTTTAAAAAAATGTGATGTGTCCATGTTGTGTTTTGGGGCATTTCCTGTCAGGGGCGCTAGGCCTACCCACACAAGTGAGGTATCATTTTTATCAGGAGACTTGGGGGAACGCTGGGTGGAAGGAAATTTGTGGCTCCTCTCAGATTCCAGAACTTTCTGTCACCAAAATGTGAGGAAAACGTGTTTTTTTAGCCAAATTTTGAGGTTTGCAAAGGATTCTGGGTAACAGAACCTGGTCAGACCCCCACAAGTCACCCCATCTTGGATTCCCCTAGGTCTCTAGTTTTCAAAAATGCACAGGTTTGGTAGGTTTCCCTAGGTGCCAGCTGAGCTAGAGGCCAAAATCTACAGGTAGGCACTTTGCAAAAAACACCTCTGTTTTCTTACAAAAAATGTGATGTGTCCACATTGTGTTTTGGGGCATTTCCTGTCACGGGTGCTAGGCCTACCCACACAAATGAGGTATCATTTTTATCGGGAGACTTGGGGGAACGCTGGGTGGAAGGAAATTTGTGGCTCCTCTCAGATTCCAGAACTTTCTGTCACCGAAATGTGAGGAAAATGTGTTTTTTTAGCCAAATTTTGAGGTTTGCAAAGGATTCTGGGTAACAGAACCTGGCCAGAGCCCCACAAGTCACCCCATCTTGGATTCCCCTAGGTCTCTAGTTTTCAAAAATGCACAGGTTTGGTAGGTTTCCCTAGGTGCCGGCTGAGCTAGAGGCCAGAATCTACAGGTAGGCACTTTGCAAAAAACACCTCTGTTTTCTTTCAAAAAATGTGATGTGTCCACGTTGCGTTTTGGGGTATTTCCTGTCGCGGGCGCTAGGCCTACCCACACAAGTGAGGTATCATTTTTATCGGGAGACTTGGGGGAACGCTGTGTGGAAGGGAATTTGTGGCTCCTCTCTGATTCCAGAACTTTCTGTCACCAAAATGTGAGGAAAACGTGTTTTTTTAGCCAAATTGTGAGGTTTGCAAAGGATTCTGGGTAACAGAACCTGGTCAGAGCCCCACAAGTCATCCCATCTTGGATTCCCCTAGGTCTCTAGTTTTCAAAAATGCACAGGTTTGATAGGTTTCCCTAGGTGCCGGCTGAGCTAGAGGCCAAAATCTACAGGTAGGCACTTTGCAAAAAACACCTTTGTTTTCTTTAAAAAAATGTGATGTGTCCACGTTGCGTTTTGGGGCATTTCCTGTTGCGGGCGCTAGGCCTACCCACACAAGTGAGGTATAATTTTTATCGGGAGACTTGGGGGAATGCTGGGTGGAAGGAAATTTGTGGCTCCTCTCAGATTCCAGAAGTTTCTGTCACCAAAATTTGAGGAAAATGTGTTTTTTTAGCCAAATTTTGAGGTTTGCAAATGATTCTGGGTAACAGAACCTGGTCAGAGCCCCACAAGTCACCCCATCTTGGATTCCCCAAGGTCTCTAGTTTTAAAAAATGCACAGGTTTGGTAGGTTTCCCTAGGTGCCGGCTGAGCTAGAGGCCAAAATCTACAGGTAGGCACTTTGCAAAAAACACCTCTGTTTTCTTTAAAAAAATTTGATGTGTCAACGTTGCGTTTTGGGGCATTTCCTGTCGCGGGCGCTAAGCCTACCCACACAAGTGAGGTATCATTTTTATCGGGAGACTTGGGGGAACGCTGGGTTGAAGGAAATTTGTGGCTCCTCTCTGATTCCAGAACTTTCTGTCACCAAAATTTGAGGAAAATGTGTTTTTTTAGCCAAAGTTTGACGTTTGCAAAGGATTCTGGGTAACAGAACTTGGTCAGAGCCCCACAAGTCACGCCATCTTGGATTCCCCTAGGTCTCTAGTTTTCAAAAATGCACAGGTTTGGTAGGTTTCCCTATGTGCCGGCTGAGCTAGAGGCCAGAATCTACAGGTAGGCACTTTGCAAAAAACACCTCTGTTTTCTTTCAAAAAATGTGATGTGTCCACGTTGCGTTTTGAGGCATTTCCTGTCACGGGTGCTAGGCCTACCCACACAAGTGAGGTATCATTTTTATCGGGAGACTTGGGGGAACGCTGGGTGGAAGGAAATTTGTGGCTCCTCTCAGATTCCAGAACTTTCTGTCACCGAAATGTGAGGAAAATGTGTTTTTTTAGCCAAATTGTGAGGTTTGCAAAGGATTCTGGGTAACAGAACCTGGTCAGAGCCCCACAAGTTACCCCATCTTGGATTCCCCTAGGTCTCTAGTTTTCAAAAATGCATTGGTTTGGTTGGTTTCCCTATGTGCCGGCTGAGCTAGAGGCCAAAATCTACAGGTAGGCACTTTGCAAAAAACACCTCTGTTTTCTTTAAAAAAATGTGATGTGTCCACGTTGCGTTTTGGGGCATTTCCTGTCGTGGGCGCTAGGCCTACCCACACAAGTGAGGTATCATTTTTATCGGGAGACTTGGGGGAATGCTGGGTGGAAGGAAACGTGTGGCTCCTCTCTGACTCCAGAACTTTCTGTCACCAAAATTTGAGGAAAATGTGTTTTGTTAGCCAAATTTTGAGGTTTGCAAAGGATTCTGGGTAACAGAACCTGGTCATAGCCCCACAAGTCACCCCATCTTGGATTCCCCAATGTCTCTAGTTTTCAAAAATGCACAGGTTTGGTAGGTTTCCCTAGGTGCCGGCTGAGCTAGAGGCCAAAATCTACAGGTAGGCCCTTTGCAAGAAACACCTCTGTTTTCTTTCAAAAAATTTGATGTGTCCACGTTGCGTTTTGGGGTATTTCCTGTCGCGGGCGCTAAGCCTACCCACACAAGTGAGGTATCATTTTTATCGGGAGACTTGGGGGAACGCTGGGTGGAAGGAAATTTGTGGCTCCTCTCTGATTCCAGAACTTTCTGTCACCAAAATGTGAGGAAAATGTGTTTTTTTAGCCAAAGTTTGACGTTTGCAAAGCATTCTGGGTAACAGAACTTGGTCAGAGCCCCACAAGTCACGCCATCTTGGATTCCCCTAGGTCTCTAGTTTTAAAAAATGCACAGGTTTGGTAGGTTTCCCTAGGTGCCGTCTGAGCTAGAGGCCAAAATCTACGGGTAGGCACTTTGCAAAAAACACCTCTGTTTTCTTTCAAAAAATGTGATGTGTCCACGTTGTGTTTTGGGGCATTTCTTGTCACGGGCGCTAGGCCTACCCACACAAGTGAGGTATCATTTTTATCGGGAGACTTGGGGGAACGCTGGGTGGAAGGAAATTTGTGGCTCCTCTCAGATTCCAGAACTTTCTGTCACCGAAATGTGAGGAAAATGTGTTTTTTTAGCCACATTTTGAGGTTTGCAAAGGATTCTGGGTAACAGAACCTGGTCAGACCCCCCCAAGTCACCCCATCCTGGATTCCCCTAGGTCTTTAGTTTTCAAAAATGCACAGGTTTGGTAGGTTTCCCTAGGTGCCAGCTGATCTAGAGGCCAAAATCTACAGGTAGGCACTTTGCAAAAAACACCTCTGTTTTCTTTAAAAAAATGTGATGTGTCCACATTGTGTTTTGGGGCATTTCCTGTCACGGGTGCTAGGCCTACCCACACAAGTGAGGTATCATTTTTATCGGGAGACTTGGGGGGAACGCTGGGTGGAAGGAAATTTGGGGCTCCTCTCAGATTCCAGAACTTTCTGTCACCGAAATGTGAGGAAAATGTGTTTTTTTAGCCAAATTGTGAGGTTTGCAAAGGATTCTGGGTAACAGAACCTGGTCAGAGCCCCACAAGTTACCCCATCTTGGATTCCCCTAGGTCTCTAGTTTTCAAAAATGCATTGGTTTGGTTGGTTTCCCTAGGTGCCGGCTGAGCTAGAGGCCAAAATCTACAGGTAGGCACTTTGCAAAAAACACCTCTGTTTTCTTTAAAAAAATGTGATGTGTCCACGTTGCGTTTTGGGGCATTTCCTGTCGTGGGCGCTAGGCCTACCCACACAAGTGAGGTATCATTTTTATCGGGAGACTTGGGGGAATGCTGGGTGGAAGGAAACGTGTGGCTCCTCTCTGACTCCAGAACTTTCTGTCACCAAAATTTGAGGAAAATGTGTTTTGTTAGCCAAATTTTGAGGTTTGCAAAGGATTCTGGGTAACAGAACCTGGTCATAGCCCCACAAGTCACCCCATCTTGGATTCCCCAATGTCTCTAGTTTTCAAAAATGCACAGGTTTGGTAGGTTTCCCTAGGTGCCGGCTGAGCTAGAGGCCAAAATCTACAGGTAGGCCCTTTGCAAGAAACACCTCTGTTTTCTTTCAAAAAATTTGATGTGTCCACGTTGCGTTTTGGGGTATTTCCTGTCGCGGGCGCTAAGCCTACCCACACAAGTGAGGTATCATTTTTATCGGGAGACTTGGGGGAACGCTGGGTGGAAGGAAATTTGTGGCTCCTCTCTGATTCCAGAACTTTCTGTCACCAAAATGTGAGGAAAATGTGTTTTTTTAGCCAAAGTTTGACGTTTGCAAAGCATTCTGGGTAACAGAACTTGGTCAGAGCCCCACAAGTCACGCCATCTTGGATTCCCCTAGGTCTCTAGTTTTAAAAAATGCACAGGTTTGGTAGGTTTCCCTAGGTGCCGTCTGAGCTAGAGGCCAAAATCTACGGGTAGGCACTTTGCAAAAAACACCTCTGTTTTCTTTCAAAAAATGTGATGTGTCCACGTTGTGTTTTGGGGCATTTCTTGTCACGGGCGCTAGGCCTACCCACACAAGTGAGGTATCATTTTTATCGGGAGACTTGGGGGAACGCTGGGTGGAAGGAAATTTGTGGCTCCTCTCAGATTCCAGAACTTTCTGTCACCGAAATGTGAGGAAAATGTGTTTTTTTAGCCACATTTTGAGGTTTGCAAAGGATTCTGGGTAACAGAACCTGGTCAGACCCCCCCAAGTCACCCCATCCTGGATTCCCCTAGGTCTTTAGTTTTCAAAAATGCACAGGTTTGATAGGTTTCCCTAGGTGCCAGCTGATCTAGAGGCCAAAATCTACAGGTAGGCACTTTGCAAAAAACACCTCTGTTTTCTTTAAAAAAATGTGATGTGTCCACATTGTGTTTTGGGGCATTTCCTGTCACGGGTGCTAGGCCTACCCACACAAGTGAGGTATCATTTTTATCGGGAGACTTGGGGGGAACGCTGGGTGGAAGGAAATTTGGGGCTCCTCTCAGATTCCAGAACTTTCTGTCACCGAAATGTGAGGAAAATGTGTTTTTTTAGCCAAATTGTGAGGTTTGCAAAGGATTCTGGGTAACAGAACCTGGCCAGAGCCCCACAAGTCACCCCATCTTGGATTCCCCTAGGTCTCTAGTTTTCAAAAATGCACAGGTTTGGTAGATTTCCCTAGGTGCCGGCTGAGCTAGAGGCCAAAATCTACAGGTAGGCACTTTGCAAAAAACACCTGTTTTCTTTAAAAAAATGTGATGTGTCCACGTTGCGTTTTGGGGCATTTCCTGTCGCGGGCGGTAGGCCTACTCACACAAGTGAGGTATCATTTGTATCGGGAGACTTGGGGGAACGCTGTGTTGGAGGGAATTTGTGGCTCCTCTCTGATTCCAGAACTATCTGTCACCAAAATGTGAGGAAAACGTGTTTTTTTAGCCAAATTTTGAGGTTTGCAAAGGGTTCTGGGTAACAGAACCTGGTCAGAGCCCCACAAGTCACCCCATCTTGGATTCCCCTAGGTCTCTAGTTTTCAAAAATGCACAGGTTTGGTAGGTTTCCCTAGGTGCCGGCTGAGCTAGAGGCCAAAATCTACAGGTAGGCACTTTGCAAAAAACACCTCTGTTTTCTTTAAAAAAATGTGATGTGTCCACCTTGCGCTTTGGGGCATTTCCTGTCGCGGGCGCTAGGCCTACCCACACAAGTGAGGTATAATTTTTATCGGGAGACTTGGGGGAATGCTGGGTGGAAGGAAATTTGTGGCTCCTCTCAGATTCCAGAAGTTTCTGTCACCAAAATTTGAGGAAAATGTGTTTTTTTAGCCAAATTTTGAGGTTTGCAAATGATTCTGGGTAACAGAACCTGGTCAGAGCCCCACAAGTCACCCCATCTTGGATTCCCCAAGGTCTCTAGTTTTAAAAAATGCACAGGTTTGGTAGGTTTCCCTAGGTGCCGGCTGAGCTAGAGGCCAAAATCTACAGGTAGGCACTTTGCAAAAAACACCTCTGTTTTCTTTAAAAAAATTTGATGTGTCAACGTTGCGTTTTGGGGCATTTCCTGTCGTGGGCGCTAAGCCTACCCACACAAGTGAGGTATCATTTTTATCGGGAGACTTGGGGGAACGCTGGGTTGAAGGAAATTTGTGGCTCCTCTCTGATTCCAGAACTTTCTGTCACCAAAATTTGAGGAAAATGTGTTTTTTTAGCCAAAGTTTGACGTTTGCAAAGGATTCTGGGTAACAGAACTTGGTCAGAGCCCCACAAGTCACGCCATCTTGGATTCCCCTGGGTCTCTAGTTTTAAAAAATGCACAGGTTTGGTAGGTTTCCCTAGGTGCCGTCTGAGCTAGAGGCGAAAATCTACAGGTAGGCACTTTGCAAAAAACACCTCTGTTTTCTTTAAAAAAATGTGATGTGTCCACATTGTGTTTTGGGGCATTTCCTGTCACGGGTGCTAGGCCTACCCACACAAGTGAGGTATCATTTTTATCGGGAGACTTGGGGGAACGCTGGGTGGAAGGAAATTTGTGGCTCCTCTCAGATTCCAGAACTTTCTGTCACCGAAATGTGAGGAAAATGTGTTTTTTTTAGCCAAATTTTGATGTTTGCAAAGGATTCTGGGTAACAGAACCTGCCCAGAGCCCCACAAGTCACCCCATCTTGGATTCCCCTAGGTCTCTAGTTTTCAAAAATGCACAGGTTTGGTAGGTTTCCCTATGTGCCGGCTGAGCTAGAGGCCAGAATCTACAGGTAGGCACTTTGCAAAAAACACCTCTGTTTTCTTTCAAAAAATGTGATGTGTCCACGTTGCGTTTTGAGGCATTTCCTGTCACGGGTGCTAGGCCTACCCACACAAGTGAGGTATCATTTTTATCGGGAGACTTGGGGGAACGCTGGGTGGAAGGAAATTTGTGGCTCCTCTCAGATTCCAGAACTTTCTGTCACCGAAATGTGAGGAAAATGTGTTTTTTTATACAAATTGTGAGGTTTGCAAAGGATTCTGGGTAACAGAACCTGGTCAGAGCCCCACAAGTTACCCCATCTTGGATTCCCCTAGGTCTCTAGTTTTCAAAAATGCATTGGTTTGGTTGGTTTCCCTAGGTGCCGGCTGAGCTAGAGGCCAAAATCTACAGGTAGGCACTTTGCAAAAAACACCTCTGTTTTCTTTCAAAAAATGTGATGTGTCCACGTTGCGTTTTGGGGCATTTCCTGTCGTGGGCGCTAGGCCTACCCACACAAGTGAGGTATCATTTTTATCGGGAGACTTGGGGGAATGCTGGGTGGAAGGAAACGTGTGGCTCCTCTCTGACTCCAGAACTTTCTGTCACCAAAATTTGAGGAAAATGTGTTTTGTTAGCCAAATTTTGAGGTTTGCAAAGGATTCTGGGTAACAGAACCTGGTCATAGCCCCACAAGTCACCCCATCTTGGATTCCCCAATGTCTCTAGTTTTCAAAAATGCACAGGTTTGGTAGGTTTCCCTAGGTGCCGGCTGAGCTAGAGGCCAAAATCTACAGGTAGGCCCTTTGCAAGAAACACCTCTGTTTTCTTTCAAAAAATTTGATGTGTCCACGTTGCGTTTTGGGGTATTTCCTGTCGCGGGCGCTAAGCCTACCCACACAAGTGAGGTATAATTTTTATCGGGAGACTTGGGGGAATGCTGGGTGGAAGGAAATTTGTGGCTCCTCTCTGATTCCAGAACTTTCTGTCACCAAAATGTGAGGAAAATGTGTTTTTTTAGCCAAAGTTTGACGTTTGCAAAGCATTCTGGGTAACAGAACTTGGTCAGAGCCCCACAAGTCACGCCATCTTGGATTCCCCTAGGTCTCTAGTTTTAAAAAATGCACAGGTTTGGTAGGTTTCCCTAGGTGCCGTCTGAGCTAGAGGCCAAAATCTACGGGTAGGCACTTTGCAAAAAACACCTCTGTTTTCTTTCAAAAAATGTGATGTGTCCACGTTGTGTTTTGGGGCATTTCTTGTCACGGGCGCTAGGCCTACCCACACAAGTGAGGTATCATTTTTATCGGGAGACTTGGGGGAACGCTGGGTGGAAGGAAATTTGTGGCTCCTCTCAGATTCCAGAACTTTCTGTCACCGAAATGTGAGGAAAATGTGTTTTTTTAGCCACATTTTGAGATTTGCAAAGGATTCTGGGTAACAGAACCTGGTCAGACCCCCCCAAGTCACCCCATCCTGGATTCCCCTAGGTCTTTAGTTTTCAAAAATGCACAGGTTTGGTAGGTTTCCCTAGGTGCCAGCTGATCTAGAGGCCAAAATCTACAGGTAGGCACTTTGCAAAAAACACCTCTGTTTTCTTTAAAAAAATGTGATGTGTCCACATTGTGTTTTGGGGCATTTCCTGTCGCGGGCGGTAGGCCTACTCACACAAGTGAGGTATCATTTGTATCGGGAGACTTGGGGGAACGCTGTGTTGGAGGGAATTTGTGGCTCCTCTCTGATTCCAGAACTATCTGTCACCAAAATGTGAGGAAAACGTGTTTTTTTAGCCAAATTTTGAGGTTTGCAAAGGGTTCTGGGTAACAGAACCTGGTCAGAGCCCCACAAGTCACCCCATCTTGGATTCCCCTAGGTCTCTAGTTTTCAAAAATGCACAGGTTTGGTAGGTTTCCCTAGGTGCCGGCTGAGCTAGAGGCCAAAATCTACAGGTAGGCACTTTGCAAAAAACACCTCTGTTTTCTTTAAAAAAATGTGATGTGTCCACCTTGCGCTTTGGGGCATTTCCTGTCGCGGGCGCTAGGCCTACCCACACAAGTGAGGTATCATTTTTATCGGGAGACTTGGGGGAACGCTGGGTGGAAGGAAATTTGTGGCTCCTCTCAGATTCCAGAACTTCCTGTCACCAACATTTGAGGAAAATGTGTATTTTTAGCCAAATGTTGAGGTTTGCAAAGGATTCTGGGTAACAGAACCTGGTCAGAGCAGCCACAAGTCACCCCATCTTGGATTACCCTAGGTCTCTAGTTTTAAAAAATGCACAGGTTTGGTAGGTTTCCCTAGGTGCCGGCTGAGCTAGAGGCCAAAATCTACAGGTAGGCACTTTGCAAAAAACACCTCTGTTTTCTTTCAAAACATTTGATGTGTCCACGTTGCGTTTTGGGGCATTTCCTGTCGCGGGCGCTAGGCCTACCCACACAAGTGGGGTATCATTTTTATCGGGAGACTTGGGGGAACGCTGGGTGGAAGGAAATTTGTGGCTCCTCTCTGATTCCAGAACTTTCTGTCACCAAAATTTGAGGAAAATGTGTTTTTTTAGCCAAAGTTTGACGTTTGCAAAGGATTCTGGGTAACAGAACTTGGTCAGAGCCCCACAAGTCACCCAATCTTGGATTCCCCTAGGTCTCTAGTTTTAAAAAATGCACAGGTTTGGAAGGTTTCCCTAGGTGCCGTCTGAGCTAGAGGCCAAAATCTACAGGTAGGCACTTTGCAAAAAACACCTCTGTTTTCTTTAAAAAAATGTGAGCTGTCCACGTTGCGTTTTGGGGCATTTCCTGTCGCGGACGCTAGGCCTACTCACACAAGTGAGGTATCATTTTTATCGGGAGACTTGGGGGAATGCTGGGTGGAATGAAACGTGTGGCTCCTCTCTGACTCCAGAACTTTCTGTCACCAAAATGTGAGGAAAATGTGTTTTTTAAGCCAAATTTTGAGGTTTGCAAAGGATTCTGGGGAACAGAACCTGGTCAGAGCCCCACAAGTCACCCCATCTTGGATTCCTCTAGGTCTCTAGTTTTAAAAAATGCACAGGTTTGGTAGGTTTCCCTAGGTGCCGGCTGAGCTAGAGGCCAAAATCTACAGGTAGGCACTTTGCAAAAAACACCTCTGTTTTCTTTAAAAAAATGTGATGTGTCCATGTTGTGTTTTGGGGCATTTCCTGTCACGGGTGCTAGGCCTACCCACACAAGTGAGGTATCATTTTCATCGGGAGACTTGGGGGAACGCTGGGTGGAAGGAAATTTGTGGCTCCTCTCTGATTCCAGAACTTTCTGTCACCAAAATGTGTTTTTTTAGCCAAAGTTTGACGTTTGCAAAGGATTCTGGGTAACAGAACTTGGTCAGAGCCCCACAAGTCACGCCATCTTGGATTCCCCTAGGTCTCTAGTTTTAAAAAATGCACAGGTTTGGTAGGTTTCCCTAGGTGCCGTCTGAGCTAGAGGCCAAAATCTACGGGTAGGCACTTTGCAAAAAACACCTCTGTTTTCTTTCAAAAAATGTGATGTGTCCACGTTGTGTTTTGGGGCATTTCTTGTCACGGGCGCTAGGCCTACCCACACAAGTGAGGTATCATTTTTATCGGGAGACTTGGGGGAACGCTGGGTGGAAGGAAATTTGTGGCTCCTCTCAGATTCCAGAACTTTCTGTCACCGAAATGTGAGGAAAACGTGTTTTTTTAGCCAAATTGTGAGGTTTGCAAAGGATTCTGGGTAACAGAACCTGGTCAGAGCCCCACAAGTCACCCCATCTTGGATTCCCCTAGGTCTCTAGTTTTCAAAAATGCATTGGTTTGGTTGGTTTCCCTAGGTGCCGGCTGAGCTAGAGACCAAAATCTACAGGTAGGCACTTTGCAAAAAACACCTCTGTTTTCTTTCAAAAAATGTGATGTGTCCACGTTGCGTTTTGGGGCATTTCCTGTCGTGGGCGCTAGGCCTACCCACACAAGTGAGGTATCATTTTTATCGGGAGACTTGGGGGAATGCTGGGTGGAAGGAAACGTGTGGCTCCTCTCTGACTCCAGAACTTTCTGTCACCAAAATTTGAGGAAAATGTGTTTTGTTAGCCAAATTTTGAGGTTTGCGAAGGATTCTGGGTAACAGAACCTGTTTATAGCCCCACAAGTCACCCCATCTTGGATTCCCCAAGGTCTCTAGTTTTCAAAAATGCACAGGTTTGGTAGGTTTCCCTAGGTGCCGGCTGAGCTAGACGCCAAAATCTACAGGTAGGCCCTTTGCAAGAAACACCTCTGTTTTCTTTCAAAAAAATTTATGTGTCCACGTTGCGTTTTGGGGTATTTCCTGTCGCGGGCGCTAAGCCTACCCACACAAGTGAGGTATCATTTTTATCGGGAGACTTGGGGGAACGCTGGGTGGAAGGAAATTTGTGGCTCCTCTCTGATTCCAGAACTTTCTGTCACCAAAATGTGAGGAAAATGTGTTTTTTTAGCCAAAGTTTGACGTTTGCAAAGAATTCTGGGTAACAGAACTTGGTCAGAGCCCCACAAGTCACGCCATCTTGGATTCCCCTAGGTCTCTAGTTTTCAAAAATGCACAGGTTTGGTAGGTTTCCCTATGTGCCGGCTGAGCTAGAGGCCAGAATCTACAGGTAGGCACTTTGCAAAAAACACCTCTGTTTTCTTTCAAAAAATTTGATGTGTCCACGTTGCGTTTTGGGGTATTTCCTGTTGCGGGCCCTAAGCCTACCCACACAAGTGAGGTATCATTTTTATCGGGAGACTTGGGGGAACGCTGGGTGGAAGGAAATTTGTGGCTCCTCTCTGATTCCAGAACTTTCTGTCACCAAAATGTGTTTTTTTTAGCCAAAGTTTGACGTTTGCAAAGGATTCTGGGTAACAGAACTTGGTCAGAGCCCCACAAGTCACGCCATCTTGGATTCCCCTAGGTCTCTAGTTTTAAAAAATGCACAGGTTTGGTAGGTTTCCCTAGGTGCCGTCTGAGCTAGAGGCCAAAATCTACGGGTAGGCACTTTGCAAAAAACACCTCTGTTTTCTTTAAAAAAATGTGATGTGTCCACGTTGTGTTTTGGGGCATTTCTTGTCACGGGCGCTAGGCCTACCCACACAAGTGAGGTATCATTTTTATCGGGAGACTTGGGGGAACGCTGGGTGGAAGGAAATTTGTGGTTTCTCTCAGATTCCAGAACTTTCTGTCACCGAAATGTGAGGAAAACGTGTTTTTTTAGCCAAATTGTGAGGTTTGCAAAGGATTCTGGGTAACAGAACCTGGTCAGAGCCCCACAAGTCACCCCATCTTGGATTCCCCTAGGTCTCTAGTTTTCAAAAATGCATTGGTTTGGTTGGTTTCCCTAGGTGCCGGCTGAGCTAGAGGCCAAAATCTACAGGTAGGCACTTTGCAAAAAACACCTCTGTTTTCTTTCAAAAAATGTGATGTGTCCACGTTGCGTTTTGGGGCATTTCCTGTCGTGGGCGCTAGGCCTACCCACACAAGTGAGGTATCATTTTTATCGGGAGACTTGGGGGAATGCTGGGTGGAAGGAAACGTGTGGCTCCTCTCTGACTCCAGAACTTTCTGTCACCAAAATTTGAGGAAAATGTGTTTTGTTAGCCAAATTTTGAGGTTTGCGAAGGATTCTGGGTAACAGAACCTGGTCAGAGCCCCACAAGTCACCCCATCTTGGATTCCCCAAGGTCTCTAGTTTTCAAAAATGCACAGGTTTGGTAGGTTTCCCTAGGTGCCGGCTGAGCTAGACGCCAAAATCTACAGGTAGGCCCTTTGCAAGAAACACCTCTGTTTTCTTTCAAAAATTTTTATGTGTCCACGTTGCGTTTTGGGGTATTTCCTGTCGCGGGCGCTAAGCCTACCCCCACAAGTGAGGTATCATTTTTATCGGGAGACTTGGGGGAACGCTGGGTGGAAGGAAATTTGTGGCTCCTCTCTGATTCCAGAACTTTCTGTCACCAAAATGTGAGGAAAATGTGTTTTTTTAGCCAAAGTTTGACGTTTGCAAAGAATTCCGGGTAACAGAACCTGGTCAGAGCCCCACAAGTCACGCCATCTTGGATTCCCCTAGGTCTCTAGTTTAAAAAAATGCACAGGTTTGGTTGGTTTCCCTAGGTGCCGGCTGAGCTAGAGGCCAAAATCTACAGGTAGGCACTTTGCAAAAAACACCTCTGTTTTCTTTAAAAAAATGTGATGTGTCCACCTTGCGTTTTGGGGCATTTCCTGTCGTGGGCGCTAGGCCTACCCACACAAGTGAGGTATCATTTTTATCGGGAGACTTGGGGGAATGCTGGGTGGAAGGAAACGTGTGGCTCCTCTCTGACTCCAGAACTTTCTGTCACCAAAATTTGAGGAAAATGTGTTTTGTTAGCCAAATTTTGAGGTTTGCGAAGGATTCTGGGTAACAGAACCTGGTCATAGCCCCACAAGTCACCCCATCTTGGATTCCCCAAGGTCTCTAGTTTTCAAAAATGCACAGGTTTGGTAGGTTTCCCTAGGTGCCGGCTGAGCTAGACGCCAAAATCTACAGGTAGGCCATTTGCAAGAAACACCTCTGTTTTCTTTCAAAAAATTTTATGTGTCCACATTGCGTTTTGGGGTATTTCCTGTCGCGGGCGCTAAGCCTACCCACACAAGTGAGGTATCATTTTTATCGGGAGACTTGGGGGAACGCTGGGTGGAAGGAAATTTGTGGCTCCTCTCTGATTCCAGAGCTTTCTGTCACCAAAATGTGAGGAAAATGTGTTTTTTTAGCCAAAGTTTGACGTTTGCAAAGAATTCTGGGTAACAGAACTTGGTCAGAGCCCCACAAGTCACGCCATCTTGGATTCCCCTAGGTCTCTAGTTTTAAAAAATGCACAGGTTTGGTAGGTTTCCCTAGGTGCCGTCTGAGCTAGAGGCCAAAATCTACGGGTAGGCACTTTGCAAAAAACACCTCTGTTTTCTTTAAAAAAATGTGATGTGTCCACGTTGTGTTTTGGGGCATTTCTTGTCACGGGCGCTAGGCCTACCCACACAAGTGAGGTATAATTTTTATCGGTAGACTTGGGGGAACGCTGGGTGGAAGGAAATTTGTGGCTCCGCTCAGATTCCAGAACTTTCTGTCACCGAAATGTGAGGAAAATGTGTTTTTTTAGCCAAATTTTGAGGTTTGCAAAGGATTCTCGGTAACAGAACCTGGTCAGACCCCCCCAAGTCACCCCATCCTGGATTCCCCTAGGTCTCTAGTTTTCAAAAATGCACAGGTTTGGTAGGTTTCCCTAGGTGCCAGCTGAGCTAGAGGCCAAAATCTACAGGTAGTCACTTTGCAAAAAACACCTCTGTTTTCTTTAAAAAAATGTGAGCTGTCCACGTTGCGTTTTGGGGCATTTCCTGTCGCGGGCGCTAGGCCTACCCACACAAGTGAGGTATCATTTTTATCGGGAGACTTGGGTGAATGCTGGGTGGAAGGAAACGTGTGGCTCCTCTCTGACTCCAAAACTTTCTGTCACCAAAATGTGAGGAAAATGTGTTTTTTAAGCCAACTTTTGAGGTTTGCAAAGGATTCTGGGTAACAGAACCTGGTCAGAGCCCCACAAGTCACCCCATCTTGGATTCCTCTAGGTCTCTAGTTTTAAAAAATGCACATGTTTGGTAGGTTTCCCTAGGTGCTGGCTGAGCTAGAGGCCAAAATCTACAGGTAGGCACTTTGCAAAAAACACCTCAGTTTTCTTTGAAAAAATGTGATGTGTTCATGTTCTGTTTTGGGGCATTTCCTGTCGTGGGCGCTAGGCCTACCCACACAAGTGAGGTATCATTTTTATCGGGAGACTTAGGGGAACGCTGGGTGGAAGGAAATTTGTGGCTCCTCTCAGATTCCAGAACTTTCTGTCACCAAAATGTGAGAAAAACGTGTTTTTCTAGCCAAATTTTGAGGTTTGCAAAGGATGCTGGGTAACAGAACCTGGTCAGAGCCCCACAAGTCACCCCATCTTGGATTCCCCTAGGTCTCTAGTTTTCAAAAATGCACAGGTTTGGTAGGTTTCCCTAGGTGCCGGCTGAGCTAGAGGCCAAAATCTACAGGTAGGCACTTTGCAAAAAACACCTCTGTTTTCTTTAAAAAAATGTGATGTGTCCACCTTGCGCTTTGGGGCATTTCCTGTCGCGGGCGCTAGGCCTACCCACACAAGTGAGGTATCATTTTTATCGGGAGACTTGGGGGAACGCTGGGTGGAAGGAAATTTGTGGCTCCTCTCAGATTCCAGAACTTCCTGTCACCAACATTTGAGGAAAATGTGTATTTTTAGCCAAATGTTGAGGTTTGCAAAGGATTCTGGGTAACAGAACCTGGTCAGAGCAGCCACAAGTCACCCCATCTTGGATACCCTAGGTCTCTAGTTTAAAAAAATGCACAGGTTTGGTAGGTTTCCCTAGGTGCCGGCTGAGCTAGAGGCCAAAATCTACAGGTAGGCACTTTGCAAAAAACACCTCTGTTTTCTTTCAAAACATTTGATGTGTCCACGTTGCGTTTTGGGGCATTTCCTGTCGCGGGCGCTAGGCCTACCCACACAAGTGAGGTATCATTTTTATCGGGAGACTTGGGGGAACGCTGGGTGGAAGGAAATTTGTGGCTCCTCTCTGATTCCAGAACTTTCTGTCACCAAAATTTGAGGAAAATGTGTTTTTTTAGCCAAAGTTTGACGTTTGCAAAGGATTCTGGGTAACAGAACTTGGTCAGAGCCCCACAAGTCACCCAATCTTGGATTCCCCTAGGTCTCTAGTTTTAAAAAATGCACAGGTTTGGAAGGTTTCCCTAGGTGCCGTCTGAGCTAGAGGCCAAAATCTACAGGTAGGCACTTTGCAAAAAACACCTCTGTTTTCTTTAAAAAAATGTGAGCTGTCCACGTTGCGTTTTGGGGCATTTCCTGTCGCGGACGCTAGGCCTACTCACACAACTGAGGTATCATTTTTATCGGGAGACTTGGGGGAATGCTGGGTGGAAGGAAACGTGTGGCTCCTCTCTGACTCCAGAACTTTCTGTCACCAAAATGTGAGGAAAATGTGTTTTTTAAGCCAAATTTTGAGGTTTGCAAAGGATTCTGGGGAACAGAACCTGGTCAGAGCCCCACAAGTCACCCCATCTTGGATTCCTCTAGGTCTCTAGTTTTAAAAAATGCACAGGTTTGGTAGGTTTCCCTAGGTGCCGGCTGAGCTAGAGGCCAAAATCTACAGGTAGGCACTTTGCAAAAAACACCTCTGTTTTCTTTAAAAAAATGTGATGTGTCCATGTTGTGTTTTGCGGCATTTCCTGTCACGGGCGCTAGGCCTACCCACACAACTGAGGTATCATTGTTATCGGGAGACTTGGGGGAACGCTGGGTGGAAGGAAATTTGTGGCTCCTCTCAGATTCCAGAACTTTCTGTCACCAAAATGTGAGGAAAACGTGTTTTTTTAGCCAAATTTTGAGGTTTGCAAAGGATTCTGGGTAACAGAACCTGGTCAGAGCCCCACAAGTCACCCCATCTTGGATTCCCCTAGGTCTCTAGTTTTCAAAAATGCACAAGTTTGGTAGGTTTCCCTAAGTGCCGGCTGAGCTAGAGGCCAAAATCTACAGGTAGGCACTTTGCAAAAAACACCTCTGTTTTCTTTAAAAAAATGTGATGTGTCCACGTTGTGTTTTGGCGCATTTCCTGTCACGGGCGCTAGGCCTACCCACACAAGTGAGGTATCATTTTTATCGGGAGACTTGGGGGAACGCTGGGTGGAAGGAAATTTGTGGCTCCTCTCAGATTCTAGAACTTTCTGTCACCGAAATGTGAGGAAAATGTGTTTTTTTAGACAAATTTGGAGGTTTGCAAAGGATTCTGGGTAACAGAACCTGGTCAGAGCCCCACAAGTCACCCCATCTTGGATTCCCCTAGGTCTCTAGTTTTCAAAAATGCACAGGTTTGGTAGGTTTCCCTAGGTGCCGGCTGAGCTAGAGGCCAAAATCTACGGGTAGGCACTTTGCAAAATACACCTGTTTTCTTTAAAAAAATGTGATGTGTCCACGTTGTGTTTTGGGGCATTTCCTGTCACGGACGCTAGGCCTACCCACACAAGTGAGGTAGCATTTTTATCGGGAGACTTGGGGGAATGCTGGGTGGAAGGAAATTTGTGGCTCCTCTCTGACTCCAGAACTTTCTGTCACCAAAATGTGAGGAAAATGTGTTTTTTAAGCCAACTTTTGAGGTTTGCAAAGGATTCTGGGTAACAGAACCTGGTCAGAGCCCCACAAGTCACCCCATCTTGGATTCCTCTAGGTCTCTAGTTTTAAAAAATGCACATGTTTGGTAGGTTTCCCTAGGTGCTGGCTGAGCTAGAGGCCAAAATCTACAGGTAGGCACTTTGCAAAAAACACCTCAGTTTTCTTTGAAAAAATGTGATGTGTTCATGTTCTGTTTTGGGGCATTTCCTGTCACGGGCGCTAGGCCTACCCACACAAGTGAGGTATCATTTTTATCGGGAGACTTAGGGGAACGCTG
Organism: Pleurodeles waltl; assembly: GCF_031143425.1. Classification (NCBI taxonomy): domain Eukaryota; kingdom Metazoa; phylum Chordata; class Amphibia; order Caudata; family Salamandridae; genus Pleurodeles; species Pleurodeles waltl. The sequence goes on from NC_090436.1 coordinate 894,668,465, forward strand.
GGTGGAAGGAAATTTGTGGCTCCTCTCAGATTCCAGAACTTTCTGTCACCAAAATGTGAGAAAAACGTGTTTTTCTAGCCAAATTTTGAGGTTTGCAAAGGATGCTGGGTAACAGAACCTGGTCAGAGCCCCACAAGTCACCCCATCTTGGATTCCCCTAGGTCTCTAGTTTTCAAAAATGCACAGGTTTGGTAGGTTTCCCTAGGTGCCGGCTGAGCTAGAGGCCAAAATCTACAGGTAGGCACTTTGCAAAAAACACCTCTGTTTTCTTTAAAAAAATGTGATGTGTCCACCTTGCGCTTTGGGGCATTTCCTGTCGCGGGCGCTAGGCCTACCCACACAAGTGAGGTATCATTTTTATCGGGAGACTTGGGGGAACGCTGGGTGGAAGGAAATGTGTGGCTCCTCTCAGATTCCAGAACTTCCTGTCACCAACATTTGAGGAAAATGTGTATTTTTAGCCAAATGTTGAGGTTTGCAAAGGATTCTGGGTAACAGAACCTGGTCAGAGCAGCCACAAGTCACCCCATCTTGGATACCCTAGGTCTCTAGTTTAAAAAAATGCACAGGTTTGGTAGGTTTCTCTAGGTGCCGGCTGAGCTAGAGGCCAAAATCTACAGGTAGGCACTTTGCAAAAAACACCTCTGTTTTCTTTCAAAACATTTGATGTGTCCACGTTGCGTTTTGGGGCATTTCCTGTCGCGGGCGCTAGGCCTACCCACACAAGTGAGGTATCATTTTTATCGGGAGACTTGGGGGAACGCTGGGTGGAAGGAAATTTGTGGCTCCTCTCTGATTCCAGAACTTTCTGTCACCAAAATTTGAGGAAAATGTGTTTTTTTAGCCAAAGTTTGACGTTTGCAAAGGATTCTGGGTAACAGAACTTGGTCAGAGCCCCACAAGTCACCCAATCTTGGATTCCCCTAGGTCTCTAGTTTTAAAAAATGCACAGGTTTGGAAGGTTTCCCTAGGTGCCGTCTGAGCTAGAGGCCAAAATCTACAGTTAGGCACTTTGCAAAAAACACCTCTGTTTTCTTTAAAAAAATGTGAGCTGTCCACGTTGCGTTTTGGGGCATTTCCTGTCGCGGACGCTAGGCCTACTCACACAACTGAGGTATCATTTTTATCGGGAGACTTGGGGGAATGCTGGGTGGAAGGAAACGTGTGGCTCCTCTCTGACTCCAGAACTTTCTGTCACCAAAATGTGAGGAAAATGTGTTTTTTAAGCCAAATTTTGAGGTTTGCAAAGGATTCTGGGGAACAGAACCTGGTCAGAGCCCCACAAGTCACCCCATCTTGGATTCCTCTAGGTCTCTAGTTTTAAAAAATGCACAGGTTTGGTAGGTTTCCCTAGGTGCCGGCTGAGCTAGAGGCCAAAATCTACAGGTAGGCACTTTGCAAAAAACACCTCTGTTTTCTTTAAAAAAATGTGATGTGTCCATGTTGTGTTTTGCGGCATTTCCTGTCACGGGCGCTAGGCCTACCCACACAACTGAGGTATCATTGTTATCGGGAGACTTGGGGGAACGCTGGGTGGAAGGAAATTTGTGGCTCCTCTCAGATTCCAGAACTTTCTGTCACCAAAATGTGAGGAAAACGTGTTTTTTTAGCCAAATTTTGAGGTTTGCAAAGGATTCTGGGTAACAGAACCTGGTCAGAGCCCCACAAGTCACCCCATCTTGGATTCCCCTAGGTCTCTAGTTTTCAAAAATGCACAGGTTTGGTAGGTTTCCCTAGGTGCCGGCTGAGCTAGAGGCCAAAATCTACGGGTAGGCACTTTGCAAAATACACCTGTTTTCTTTCAAAAAATGTGATGTGTCCACGTTGTGTTTTGGGGCATTTCCTGTCACGGACGCTAGGCCTACCCACACAAGTGAGGTAGCCTTTTTATCGGGAGACTTGGGGGAATGCTGGGTGGAAGGAAATTTGTGGCTCCTCTCTGACTCCAGAACTTTCTGTCACCAAAATGTGAGGAAAATGTGTTTTTTTAGCCAAATGTTGAGGTTTGCAAAGGATTCTGGGTAACAGAACCTGGTCAGAGCCCCACAAGTCACCCCATCTTGGATTCCCCTAGGTCTTTAGTTTTAAAAAATGCACAGGTTTGGTAGGTTTCCCTAGGTGCCGGCTGAGCTAGAGGCCAAAATCTACAGGTAGGCACTTTGCAAAAAACACCTCTGTTTTCTTTAAAAAAAAGTGAGCGGTCCACGTTGCGTTTTGGGGCATTTCCTGTCGCGGGCCCTAGGCCTACTCACACAAGTGAGGTATCACTTTTTTCGGGAGACTTGGGGGAATGCTGAGTGGAAGGAAACGTGTGGCTCCTCTCTGACTCCAGAACTTTCTGTCACCAAAATGTGAGGAAAATGTGTTTTTTAAGCCAAATTTTGAGGTTTGCAAAGGATTCTGGGTAACAGAACCTGGTCAGAGCCCCACAAGTCACCCCATCTTGGATTCCTCTAGGTCTCTAGTTTTAAAAAATGCAGAGGTTTGGTAGGTTTCCCTAGGTGCCGGCTGAGCTAGAGGCCAAAATCTACAGGTAGGCACTTTGCAAAAAACACCTCTGTTTTCTTTCAAAAAATGTGATGTGTCCACGTTGTGTTTTGGGGCATTTCCTGTCACGGACGCTAGGCCTACCCACACAAGTGAGGTAGCATTTTTATCGGGAGACTTGGGGGAATGCTGGGTGGAAGGAAATTTGTGGCTCCTCTCTGACTCCAGAACTTTCTGTCACCAAAATGTGAGGAAAATGTGTTTTTTTAGCCAAATGTTGAGGTTTGCAAAGGATTCTGGGTAACAGAACCTGGTCAGAGCCCCACAAGTCACCCCATCTTGGATTCCCCTAGGTCTTTAGTTTTAAAAAATGCACAGGTTTGGTAGGTTTCCCTAGGTGCCGGCTGAGCTAGAGGCCAAAATCTACAGGTAGGCACTTTGCAAAAAACACCTCTGTTTTCTTTAAAAAAAAGTGAGCGGTCCACGTTGCGTTTTGGGGCATTTCCTGTCGCGGGCCCTAGGCCTACTCACACAAGTGAGGTATCACTTTTTTCGGGAGACTTGGGGGAATGCTGAGTGGAAGGAAACGTGTGGCTCCTCTCTGACTCCAGAACTTTCTGTCACCAAAATGTGAGGAAAATGTGTTTTTTAAGCCAAATTTTGAGGTTTGCAAAGGATTCTGGGTAACAGAACCTGGTCAGAGCCCCACAAGTCACCCCATCTTGGATTCCTCTAGGTCTCTAGTTTTAAAAAATGCAGAGGTTTGGTAGGTTTCCCTAGGTGCCGGCTGAGCTAGAGGCCAAAATCTACAGGTAGGCACTTTGCAAAAAACACCTCTGTTTTCTTTAAAAAAATGTGATGTGTCCATGTTGTGTTTTGGGGCATTTCCTGTCACGGGCGCTAGGCCTACCCACACAACTGAGGTATCATTTTTATCGGGAGACTTGGGGGAACGCTGGGGGGAAGGAAATTTGTGGCTCCTCTCAGATTCCAGAACTTTCTGTCACCAAAATGTGAGGAAAACGTGTTTTTTTTAGACAACTTTGGAGGTTTGCAAAGGATTCTGGGTAACAGAACCTGGTCAGAGCCCCACAAGTCACCCCATCTTGGATTCCCCTAGGTCTCTAGTTTTCAAAAATGCACAGGTTTGGTAGGTTTCCCTAGGTGGCGTTTGAGCTAGAGGCCAAAATCGAAAGGTAGGCACTTTGCAAAAAACACCTCTGTTTTCTTTAAAAAAATGTGATGTGTCCACGTTGCGTTTTGGGGCATTTCCTGTCACGGGCGCTAGGCCTACCCACACAAGTGAGGTATCATTTTTATCGGGAGACTTGGGGGACCGCTGCATGGAAGGAAATTTGTGGCTCCTCTCAGATTCCAGAACTTTCTGTCACCGAAATGTGAGGAAAATGTGTTTTTTTAGCCACATTTTGAGGTTTGCAAAGGATTCTGGGTAACAGAACCTGGTCAGAGCCCCACAAGTCACCCCATCTTGGATTCCCCTAGGTCTCTAGTTTTCAAAAATGCACAGGTTTGGTAGGTTTCCCTAGGTGCCGGCTGAGCTAGAGGCCAAAATCTACAGGTAGGCACTTTGCAAAAAACACCTCTGTTTTCTTTAAAAAAATGTGATGTGTCCACCTTGCGCTTTGGGGCATTTCCTGTCGCGGGCGCTAGGCCTACCCACACAAGTGAGGTATCATTTTTATCGGGAGACTTGGGGGAACGCTGGGTGGAAGGAAATGTGTGGCTCCTCTCAGATTCCAGAACTTCCTGTCACCAACATTTGAGGAAAATGTGTATTTTTAGCCAAATGTTGAGGTTTGCAAAGGATTCTGGGTAACAGAACCTGGTCAGAGCAGCCACAAGTCACCCCATCTTGGATACCCTAGGTCTCTAGTTTAAAAAAATGCACAGGTTTGGTAGGTTTCTCTAGGTGCCGGCTGAGCTAGAGGCCAAAATCTACAGGTAGGCACTTTGCAAAAAACACCTCTGTTTTCTTTCAAAACATTTGATGTGTCCACGTTGCGTTTTGGGGCATTTCCTGTCGCGGGCGCTAGGCCTACCCACACAAGTGAGGTATCATTTTTATCGGGAGACTTGGGGGAACGCTGGGTGGAAGGAAATTTGTGGCTCCTCTCTGATTCCAGAACTTTCTGTCACCAAAATTTGAGGAAAATGTGTTTTTTTAGCCAAAGTTTGACGTTTGCAAAGGATTCTGGGTAACAGAACTTGGTCAGAGCCCCACAAGTCACCCAATCTTGGATTCCCCTAGGTCTCTAGTTTTAAAAAATGCACAGGTTTGGAAGGTTTCCCTAGGTGCCGTCTGAGCTAGAGGCCAAAATCTACAGTTAGGCACTTTGCAAAAAACACCTCTGTTTTCTTTAAAAAAATGTGAGCTGTCCACGTTGCGTTTTGGGGCATTTCCTGTCGCGGACGCTAGGCCTACTCACACAACTGAGGTATCATTTTTATCGGGAGACTTGGGGGAATGCTGGGTGGAAGGAAACGTGTGGCTCCTCTCTGACTCCAGAACTTTCTGTCACCAAAATGTGAGGAAAATGTGTTTTTTAAGCCAAATTTTGAGGTTTGCAAAGGATTCTGGGGAACAGAACCTGGTCAGAGCCCCACAAGTCACCCCATCTTGGATTCCTCTAGGTCTCTAGTTTTAAAAAATGCACAGGTTTGGTAGGTTTCCCTAGGTGCCGGCTGAGCTAGAGGCCAAAATCTACAGGTAGGCACTTTGCAAAAAACACCTCTGTTTTCTTTAAAAAAATGTGATGTGTCCATGTTGTGTTTTGCGGCATTTCCTGTCACGGGCGCTAGGCCTACCCACACAACTGAGGTATCATTGTTATCGGGAGACTTGGGGGAACGCTGGGTGGAAGGAAATTTGTGGCTCCTCTCAGATTCCAGAACTTTCTGTCACCAAAATGTGAGGAAAACGTGTTTTTTTAGCCAAATTTTGAGGTTTGCAAAGGATTCTGGGTAACAGAACCTGGTCAGAGCCCCACAAGTCACCCCATCTTGGATTCCCCTAGGTCTCTAGTTTTCAAAAATGCACAGGTTTGGTAGGTTTCCCTAGGTGCCGGCTGAGCTAGAGGCCAAAATCTACGGGTAGGCACTTTGCAAAATACACCTGTTTTCTTTCAAAAAATTTGATGTGTCCACGTTGTGTTTTGGGGCATTTCCTGTCACGGACGCTAGGCCTACCCACACAAGTGAGGTAGCATTTTTATCGGGAGACTTGGGGGAATGCTGGGTGGAAGGAAATTTGTGGCTCCTCTCTGACTCCAGAACTTTCTGTCACCAAAATGTGAGGAAAATGTGTTTTTTTAGCCAAATGTTGAGGTTTGCAAAGGATTCTGGGTAACAGAACCTGGTCAGAGCCCCACAAGTCACCCCATCTTGGATTCCCCTAGGTCTTTAGTTTAAAAAAATGCACAGGTTTGGTAGGTTTCCCTAGGTGCCGGCTGAGCTAGAGGCCAAAATCTACAGGTAGGCACTTTGCAAAAAACACCTCTGTTTTCTTTAAAAAAAAGTGAGCGGTCCACGTTGCGTTTTGGGGCATTTCCTGTCGCGGGCCCTAGGCCTACTCACACAAGTGAGGTATCACTTTTTTCGGGAGACTTGGGGGAATGCTGAGTGGAAGGAAACGTGTGGCTCCTCTCTGACTCCAGAACTTTCTGTCACCAAAATGTGAGGAAAATGTGTTTTTTAAGCCAAATTTTGAGGTTTGCAAAGGATTCTGGGTAACAGAACCTGGTCAGAGCCCCACAAGTCACCCCATCTTGGATTCCTCTAGGTCTCTAGTTTTAAAAAATGCAGAGGTTTGGTAGGTTTCCCTAGGTGCCGGCTGAGCTAGAGGCCAAAATCTACAGGTAGGCACTTTGCAAAAAACACCTCTGTTTTCTTTCAAAAAATGTGATGTGTCCACGTTGTGTTTTGGGGCATTTCCTGTCACGGACGCTAGGCCTACCCACACAAGTGAGGTAGCATTTTTATCGGGAGACTTGGGGGAATGCTGGGTGGAAGGAAATTTGTGGCTCCTCTCTGACTCCAGAACTTTCTGTCACCAAAATGTGAGGAAAATGTGTTTTTTTAGCCAAATGTTGAGGTTTGCAAAGGATTCTGGGTAACAGAACCTGGTCAGAGCCCCACAAGTCACCCCATCTTGGATTCCCCTAGGTCTTTAGTTTTAAAAAATGCACAGGTTTGGTAGGTTTCCCTAGGTGCCGGCTGAGCTAGAGGCCAAAATCTACAGGTAGGCACTTTGCAAAAAACACCTCTGTTTTCTTTAAAAAAAAGTGAGCGGTCCACGTTGCGTTTTGGGGCATTTCCTGTCGCGGGCCCTAGGCCTACTCACACAAGTGAGGTATCACTTTTTTCGGGAGACTTGGGGGAATGCTGAGTGGAAGGAAACGTGTGGCTCCTCTCTGACTCCAGAACTTTCTGTCACCAAAATGTGAGGAAAATGTGTTTTTTAAGCCAAATTTTGAGGTTTGCAAAGGATTCTGGGTAACAGAACCTGGTCAGAGCCCCACAAGTCACCCCATCTTGGATTCCTCTAGGTCTCTAGTTTTAAAAAATGCAGAGGTTTGGTAGGTTTCCCTAGGTGCCGGCTGAGCTAGAGGCCAAAATCTACAGGTAGGCATTTTGCAAAAAACACCTCTGTTTTCTTTAAAAAAATGTGATGTGTCCATGTTGTGTTTTGGGGCATTTCCTGTCACGGGCGCTAGGCCTACCCACACAACTGAGGTATCATTTTTATCGGGAGACTTGGGGGAACGCTGGGGGGAAGGAAATTTGTGGCTCCTCTCAGATTCCAGAACTTTCTGTCACCAAAATGTGAGGAAAACGTGTTTTTTTTAGACAACTTTGGAGGTTTGCAAAGGATTCTGGGTAACAGAACCTGGTCAGAGCCCCACAAGTCACCCCATCTTGGATTCCCCTAGGTCTCTAGTTTTCAAAAATGCACAGGTTTGGTAGGTTTCCCTAGGTGGCGTTTGAGCTAGAGGCCAAAATCGAAAGGTAGGCACTTTGCAAAAAACACCTCTGTTTTCTTTAAAAAAATGTGATGTGTCCACGTTGCGTTTTGGGGCATTTCCTGTCACGGGCGCTAGGCCTACCCACACAAGTGAGGTATCATTTTTATCGGGAGACTTGGGGGACCGCTGCATGGAAGGAAATTTGTGGCTCCTCTCAGATTCCAGAACTTTCTGTCACCGAAATGTGAGGAAAATGTGTTTTTTTAGCCACATTTTGAGGTTTGCAAAGGATTCTGGGTAACAGAACCTGGTCAGAGCCCCACAAGTCACCCCATCTTGGATTCCCCTAGGTCTTTAGTTTAAAAAAATGCACAGGTTTGGTAGGTTTCCCTAGGTGCCGGCTGAGCTAGAGGCCAAAATCTACAGGTAGGCACTTTGCAAAAAACACCTCTGTTTTCTTTAAAAAAAAGTGAGCGGTCCACGTTGCGTTTTGGGGCATTTCCTGTCGCGGGCCCTAGGCCTACTCACACAAGTGAGGTATCACTTTTTTCGGGAGACTTGGGGGAATGCTGAGTGGAAGGAAACGTGTGGCTCCTCTCTGACTCCAGAACTTTCTGTCACCAAAATGTGAGGAAAATGTGTTTTTTAAGCCAAATTTTGAGGTTTGCAAAGGATTCTGGGTAACAGAACCTGGTCAGAGCCCCACAAGTCACCCCATCTTGGATTCCTCTAGGTCTCTAGTTTTAAAAAATGCAGAGGTTTGGTAGGTTTCCCTAGGTGCCGGCTGAGCTAGAGGCCAAAATCTACAGGTAGGCACTTTGCAAAAAACACCTCTGTTTTCTTTCGAAAAATGTGATGTGTCCACGTTGTGTTTTGGGGCATTTCCTGTCACGGACGCTAGGCCTACCCACACAAGTGAGGTAGCATTTTTATCGGGAGACTTGGGGGAATGCTGGGTGGAAGGAAATTTGTGGCTCCTCTCTGACTCCAGAACTTTCTGTCACCAAAATGTGAGGAAAATGTGTTTTTTTAGCCAAATGTTGAGGTTTGCAAAGGATTCTGGGTAACAGAACCTGGTCAGAGCCCCACAAGTCACCCCATCTTGGATTCCCCTAGGTCTTTAGTTTTAAAAAATGCACAGGTTTGGTAGGTTTCCCTAGGTGCCGGCTGAGCTAGAGGCCAAAATCTACAGGTAGGCACTTTGCAAAAAACACCTCTGTTTTCTTTAAAAAAAAGTGAGCGGTCCACGTTGCGTTTTGGGGCATTTCCTGTCGCGGGCCCTAGGCCTACTCACACAAGTGAGGTATCACTTTTTTCGGGAGACTTGGGGGAATGCTGAGTGGAAGGAAACGTGTGGCTCCTCTCTGACTCCAGAACTTTCTGTCACCAAAATGTGAGGAAAATGTGTTTTTTAAGCCAAATTTTGAGGTTTGCAAAGGATTCTGGGTAACAGAACCTGGTCAGAGCCCCACAAGTCACCCCATCTTGGATTCCTCTAGGTCTCTAGTTTTAAAAAATGCAGAGGTTTGGTAGGTTTCCCTAGGTGCCGGCTGAGCTAGAGGCCAAAATCTACAGGTAGGCATTTTGCAAAAAACACCTCTGTTTTCTTTAAAAAAATGTGATGTGTCCATGTTGTGTTTTGGGGCATTTCCTGTCACGGGCGCTAGGCCTACCCACACAACTGAGGTATCATTTTTATCGGGAGACTTGGGGGAACGCTGGGGGGAAGGAAATTTGTGGCTCCTCTCAGATTCCAGAACTTTCTGTCACCAAAATGTGAGGAAAACGTGTTTTTTTTAGACAACTTTGGAGGTTTGCAAAGGATTCTGGGTAACAGAACCTGGTCAGAGCCCCACAAGTCACCCCATCTTGGATTCCCCTAGGTCTCTAGTTTTCAAAAATGCACAGGTTTGGTAGGTTTCCCTAGGTGGCGTTTGAGCTAGAGGCCAAAATCGAAATGTAGGCACTTTGCAAAAAACACCTCTGTTTTCTTTAAAAAAATGTGATGTGTCCACGTTGCGTTTTGGGGCATTTCCTGTCACGGGCGCTAGGCCTACCCACACAAGTGAGGTATCATTTTTATCGGGAGACTTGGGGGACCGCTGCATGGAAGGAAATTTGTGGCTCCTCTCAGATTCCAGAACTTTCTGTCACCGAAATGTGAGGAAAATGTGTTTTTTTAGCCACATTTTGAGGTTTGCAAAGGATTCTGGGTAACAGAACCTGGTCAGAGCCCCACAAGTCACCCCATCTTGGATTCCCCTAGGTCTCTAGTTTTAAAAAATGCACAGGTTTGGTAGGTTTCCCTAGGTGCCGGCTGAGCTAGAGGCCAAAGTCTACAGGTAGGCACTTTGCAAGAAACACCTCTGTTTTCTTTAAAAAAATGTGATGTGTCCACCTTGCGTTTTGGGGCATTTCCTGTCGCGGGCGCTAGGCCTACCCACACAAGTAAGGTATCATTTTTATCGGGAGACTTGGGGGAACGCTGGGTGGAAGGAAATTTGTGGCTCCTCTCAGATTCCAGAACTTTCTGTCACCAAAATTTGAGGAAAATTTGTATTTTTAGCCAAATTTTGAGGTTTGCAAGGATTCTGGGTAACAGAACCTGGTCAGAGCCCCACAAGTCACCCCATCTTGGATTCCCCTAGGTCTCTAGTTTTAAAAAATGCACAGGTTTGGTAGGTTTCCCTAGGTGCCGGCTGAGCTAGAGGCCAAAATATACAGGTAGGCACTTTGCAAAAAACACCTCTGTTTTCTTTCAAAACATTTGATGTGTCCACGTTGTGTTTTGGGGCATTTCCTGTCGCGGGCACTAGGCCTACCCACACAAGTGAGGTATCATTTTTATCGGGAGACTTGGGGGAACGCTGTGTGGAAGGGAATTTGTGGCTCCTCTCTGATTCCAGAACTGTCACCAAAATGTGAGGAAAACGTGTTTTTTTAGCCAAATTGTGAGGTTTGCGAAGGATTCCGGGTAACAGAACCTGGTCAGAGCCCCACAAGTCACCCCATCTTGGATTCCCCTAGGTCTCTAGTTTTAAAAAATGCACAGGTTTGGTAGGTTTCCCTAGGTGCCGTCTGAGCTAGAGGCTAAAATCTACAGGTAGGCACTTTGCAAAAAACACCTCTGTTTTCTTTAAAAAAATGTGAGCTGTCCACGTTGCGTTTTGGGGCATTTCCTGTCGCGGGCGCTAGGCCTACCCACACAAGTGAGGTATCATTTTTATCGGGAGACTTGGGTGAATGCTGGGTGGAAGGAAACGTGTGGCTCCTCTCTGACTCCAAAACTTTCTGTCACCAAAATGTGAGGAAAATGTGTTTTTTTAAGCCAACTTTTGAGGTTTGCAAAGGATTCTGGGTAACAGAACCTGGTCAGAGCCCCACAAGTCACCCCATCTTGGATTCCTCTAGGTCTCTAGTTTTAAAAAATGCACATGTTTGGTAGGTTTCCCTAGGTGCTGGCTGAGCTAGAGGCCAAAATCTACAGGTAGGCACTTTGCAAAAAACACCTCAGTTTTCTTTGAAAAAATGTGATGTGTTCATGTTCTGTTTTGGGGCATTTCCTGTCACGGGCGCTAGGCCTACCCACACAAGTGAGGTATCATTTTTATCGGGAGACTTAGGGGAACGCTGGGTGGAAGGAAATTTGTGGCTCCTCTCAGATTCCAGAACTTTCTGTCACCAAAATATGAGGAAAACGTGTTTTTTTAGCCAAATTTTGAGGTTTGCAAAGGATGCTGGGTAACAGAACCTGGTCAGAGCCCCACAAGTCACCCCATCTTGGATTCCCCTAGGTCTCTAGTTTTCAAAAATGCACAGGTTTGGTAGGTTTCCCTAGGTGCCGGCTGAGCTAGAGGCCAAAATCTACAGGTAGGCACTTTGCAAAAAACACCTCTGTTTTCTTTCAAAAAATGTGATGTGTCCACGTTGTGTTTTGGGGCATTTCCTGTCATGGGCGCTAGGCCTACCCACACAAGTGAGGTATCATTTTTATCGGGAGACTTGGGGGAATGCTGGGTGGAAGGAAATTTGTGGCTCCTCTCTGGCTCCAGAACTTTCTGTCACCAAAATGTGAGGAAAATGTGTTTTTTTAGCCAAATGTTGAGGTTTGCAAAGGATTCTGGGTAACAGAACCTGGTCAGAGCCCCACAAGTCACCCCATCTTGGATTCCCCTAGGTCTTTAGTTTTAAAAAATGCACAGGTTTGGTAGGTTTCCCTAGGTGCCGGCTGAGCTAGAGGCCAAAATCTACAGGTAGGCACTTTGCAAAAAACACCTCTGTTTTCTTTAAAAAAATGTGATGTGTCCATGTTGTGTTTTGGGTCATTTCCTGTCACGGGCGCTAGGCCTACCCACACAAGTGAGGTATCATTTTTATCGGGAGACTTGGGGGAACGCTGGGTGGAAGGAAATTTGTGGCTCCTCTCAGATTCCAGAACTTTCTGCCACCGAAATGTGAGGAAAACGTGTTTTTTTAGCCAAATTTTGAGGTTTGCAAAGGATTCTGGGTAACAGAACCTGGTCAGAGCCCCACAAGTCACCCCATCTTGGATTCCCCTAGGTCTCTAGTTTTAAAAAATGCACAGGTTTGGTAGGTTTCCCTAGGTGCCGGCTGAGCTAGAGGCCAAAATATACAGGTAGGCACTTTGCAAAAAACACCTCTGTTTTCTTTCAAAACATTTGATGTGTCCACGTTGTGTTTTGGGGCATTTCCTGTCGCGGGCGCTAGGCCTACCCACACAAGTGAGGTATAATTTTTATCGGGAGACTTGGGGGAATGCTGGGTGGAAGGAAATTTGTGGCTCCTCTCTGACTCCAGAACTTTCTGTCACCAAAATGTGAGGAAAATGTGTTTTTTTAGCCAAATGTTGAGGTTTGCAAAGGATTCTGGGTAACAGAACCTGGTCAGAGCCCCACAAGTCACCCCATCTTGGATTCCCCTAGGTCTTTAGTTTTAAAAAATGCACAGGTTTGGTAGGTTTCCCTAGGTGCCCGCTGAGCTAGAGGCCAAAATCTACAGGTAGGCACTTTGCAAAAAACACCTCTGTTTTCTTTAAAAAAATGTGATGTGTCCATGTTGTGTTTTGGGTCATTTCCTGTCGCGGGCGCTAGGCCTACCCACACAAGTGAGGTATCATTTTTATCGGGAGACTTGGGGGAACGCTGTGTGGAAGGGAATTTGTGGCTCCTCTCTGATTCCAGATCTGTCACCAAAATGTGAGGAAAACGTGTTTTTTTAGCCAAATTGTGAGGTTTGCGAAGGATTCCGGGTAACAGAACCTGGTCAGAGCCCCACAAGTCACCCCATCTTGGATTCCCCTAGGTCTCTAGTTTTAAAAAATGCACAGGTTTGGTAGGTTTCCCTAGGTGCCGTCTGAGCTAGAGGCTAAAACCTACAGGTAGGCACTTTGCAAAAAACACCTCTGTTTTCTTTAAAAAAATGTGAGCTGTCCACGTTGCGTTTTGGGGCATTTCCTGTCGCGAGCGCTAGGCCTACCCACACAAGTGAGGTATCATTTTTATCGGGAGACTTGGGTGAATGCTGGGTGGAAGGAAACGTGTGGCTCCTCTCTGACTCCAAAACTTTCTGTCACCAAAATGTGAGGAAAATGTGTTTTTTAAGCCAACTTTTGAGGTTTGCAAAGGATTCTGGGTAACAGAACCTGGTCAGAGCCCCACAAGTCACCCCATCTTGGATTCCTCTAGGTCTCTAGTTTAAAAAAATGCACATGTTTGGTAGGTTTCCCTAGGTGCTGGCTGAGCTAGAGGCCAAAATCTACAGGTAGGCACTTTGCAAAAAACACCTCAGTTTTCTTTGAAAAAATGTGATGTGTTCATGTTCTGTTTTGGGGCATTTCCTGTCACGGGCGCTAGGCCTACCCACACAAGTGAGGTATCATTTTTATCGGGAGACTTAGGGGAACGCTGGGTGGAAGGAAATTTGTGGCTCCTCTCAGATTCCAGAACTTTCTGTCACCAAAATGTGAGGAAAACTTGTTTTTTTAGCCAAATTTTGAGGTTTGCAAAGGATGCTGGGTAACAGAACCTGGTCAGAGCCCCACAAGTCACCCCATCTTGGATTCCCCTAGGTCTCTAGTTTTCAAAAATGCACAGGTTTGGTAGGTTTCCCTAGGTGCCGGCTGAGCTAGAGGCCAAAATCTACAGGTAGGCACTTTGCAAAAAACACCTCTGTTTTCTTTCAAAAAATGTGATGTGTCCACGTTGTGTTTTGGGGCATTTCCTGTCATGGGCGCTAGGCCTACCCACACAAGTGAGGTATCATTTTTATCGGGAGACTTGGGGGAATGCTGGGTGGAAGGAAATTTGTGGCTCCTCTCTGACTCCAGAACTTTCTGTCACCAAAATGTGAGGAAAATGTGTTTTTTTAGCCAAATGTTGAGGTTTGCAAAGGATTCTGGGTAACAGAACCTGGTCAGAGCCCCACAAGTCACCCCATCTTGGATTCCCCTAGGTCTTTAGTTTTAAAAAATGCACAGGTTTGGTAGGTTTCCCTAGGTGCCGGCTGAGCTAGAGGCCAAAATCTACAGGTAGGCACTTTGCAAAAAACACCTCTGTTTTCTTTAAAAAAATGTGATGTGTCCATGTTGTGTTTTGGGTCATTTCCTGTCGCGGGCGCTAGGCCTACCCACACAAGTGAGGTATCATTTTTATCGGGAGACTTGGGAGAACGCTGTGTGGAAGGGAATTTGTGGCTCCTCTCTGATTCCAGATCTGTCACCAAAATGTGAGGAAAACGTGTTTTTTTAGCCAAATTGTGAGGTTTGCGAAGGATTCCGGGTAACAGAACCTGGTCAGAGCCCCACAAGTCACCCCATCTTGGATTCCCCTAGGTCTCTAGTTTTAAAAAATGCACAGGTTTGGTAGGTTTCCCTAGGTGCCGTCTGAGCTAGAGGCTAAAACCTACAGGTAGGCACTTTGCAAAAAACACCTCTGTTTTCTTTAAAAAAATGTGAGCTGTCCACGTTGCGTTTTGGGGCATTTCCTGTCGCGAGCGCTAGGCCTACCCACACAAGTGAGGTATCATTTTTATCGGGAGACTTGGGTGAATGCTGGGTGGAAGGAAACGTGTGGCTCCTCTCTGACTCCAAAACTTTCTGTCACCAAAATGTGAGGAAAATGTGTTTTTTAAGCCAACTTTTGAGGTTTGCAAAGGATTCTGGGTAACAGAACCTGGTCAGAGCCCCACAAGTCACCCCATCTTGGATTCCTCTAGGTCTCTAGTTTAAAAAAATGCACATGTTTGGTAGGTTTCCCTAGGTGCTGGCTGAGCTAGAGGCCAAAATCTACAGGTAGGCACTTTGCAAAAAACACCTCAGTTTTCTTTGAAAAAATGTGATGTGTTCATGTTCTGTTTTGGGGCATTTCCTGTCACGGGCGCTAGGCCTACCCACACAAGTGAGGTATCATTTTTATCGGGAGACTTAGGGGAACGCTGGGTGGAAGGAAATTTGTGGCTCCTCTCAGATTCCAGAACTTTCTGTCACCAAAATGTGAGGAAAACTTGTTTTTTTAGCCAAATTTTGAGGTTTGCAAAGGATGCTGGGTAACAGAACCTGGTCAGAGCCCCACAAGTCACCCCATCTTGGATTCCCCTAGGTCTCTAGTTTTCAAAAATGCACAGGTTTGGTAGGTTTCCCTAGGTGCCGGCTGAGCTAGAGGCCAAAATCTACAGGTAGGCACTTTGCAAAAAACACCTCTGTTTTCTTTCAAAAAATGTGATGTGTCCACGTTGTGTTTTGGGGCATTTCCTGTCATGGGCGCTAGGCCTACCCACACAAGTGAGGTATCATTTTTATCGGGAGACTTGGGGGAATGCTGGGTGGAAGGAAATTTGTGGCTCCTCTCTGACTCCAGAACTTTCTGTCACCAAAATGTGAGGAAAATGTGTTTTTTTAGCCAAATGTTGAGGTTTGCAAAGGATTCTGGGTAACAGAACCTGGTCAGAGCCCCACAAGTCACCCCATCTTGGATTCCCCTAGGTCTTTAGTTTTAAAAAATGCACAGGTTTGGTAGGTTTCCCTAGGTGCCGGCTGAGCTAGAGGCCAAAATCTACAGGTAGGCACTTTGCAAAAAACACCTCTGTTTTCTTTAAAAAAATGTGATGTGTCCATGTTGTGTTTTGGGTCATTTCCTGTCACGGGCGCTAGGCCTACCCACACAAGTGAGGTATCATTTTTATCGGGAGACTTGGGGGAACGCTGGGTGGAAGGAAATTTGTGGCTCCTCTCAGATTCCAGAACTTTCTGTCACCGAAATGTGAGGAAAACGTGTTTTTTTAGCCAAATTTTGAGGTTTGCAAAGGATTCTGGGTAACAGAACCTGGTCAGAGCCCCACAAGTCACCCCATCTTGGATTCCCCTAGGTCTCTAGTTTTCAAAAATGCACAAGTTTGGTAGGTTTCCCTAAGTGCCGGCTGAGCTAGAGGCCAAAATCTACAGGTAGGCACTTTGCAAAAAACACCTCTGTTTTCTTTAAAAAAAAGTGAGCGGTCCACGTTGCGTTTTGGGGCATTTCCTGTTGCGGGCCCTAGGCCTACTCACACAAGTGAGGTATCACTTTTTTCGGGAGACTTGGGGGAATGCTGAGTGGAAGGAAACGTGTGGCTCCTCTCTGACTCCAGAACTTTCTGTCACCAAAATGTGAGGAAAATGTGTTTTTTAAGCCAAATTTTGAGGTTTGCAAAGGATTCTGGGTAACAGAACCTGGTCAGAGCCCCACAAGTCACCCCATCTTGGATTCCTCTAGGTCTCTAGTTTTAAAAAATGCACAGGTTTGGTAGGTTTCCCTAGGTGCCGGCTGAGCTAGAGGCCAAAATCTACAGGTAGGCACTTTGCAAAAAACACCTCTGTTTTCTTTAAAAAAATGTGATGTGTCCATGTTGTGTTTTGGGGCATTTCCTGTCACGGGCGCTAGGCCTACCCACACAACTGAGGTATCATTTTTATCGGGAGACTTGGGGGAACGCTGGGTGGAAGGAAATTTGTGGCTCCTCTCAGATTCCAGAACTTTCTGTCACCAAAATGTGAGGAAAACGTGTTTTTTTAGACAACTTTGGAGGTTTGCAAAGGATTCTGGGTAACAGAACCTGGTCAGAGCCCCACAAGTCACCCCATCTTGGATTCCCCTAGGTCTCTAGTTTTCAAAAATGCACAGGTTTGGTAGGTTTCCCTAGGTGGCGTTTGAGCTAGAGGCCAAAATCGAAAGGTAGGCACTTTGCAAAAAACACCTCTGTTTTCTTTAAAAAAATGTGAGCTGTCCACGTTGCGTTTTGGGGCATTTCCTGTCGCGGGCGCTAGGCCTACCCACACAAGTGAGGTATCATTTTTATCGGGAGACTTGGGGGAATGCTGGGTGGAAGGAAACGTGTGGCTCCTCTCTGACTCCAAAACTTTCTGTCACCAAAATGTGAGGAAAATGTGTTTTTTAAGCCAACTTTTGAGGTTTGCAAAGGATTCTGGGTAACAGAACCTGGTCAGAGCCCCACAAGTCACCCCATCTTGGATTCCTCTAGGTCTCTAGTTTTAAAAAATGCACATGTTTGGTAGGTTTCCCTAGGTGCTGGCTGAGCTAGAGGCCAAAATCTACAGGTAGGCACTTTGCAAAAAACACCTCAGTTTTCTTTGAAAAAATGTGATGTGTTCATGTTCTGTTTTGGGGCATTTCCTGTCACGGGCGCTAGGCCTACCCACACAAGTGAGGTATCATTTTTATCGGGAGACTTAGGGGAACGCTGGGTGGAAGGAAATTTGTGGCTCCTCTTTGACTCCAGAACTTTCTGTCACCAAAATGTGAGGAAAATGTGTTTTTTTAGCCAAATGTTGAGGTTTGCAAAGGATTCTGGGTAACAGAACCTGGTCAGAGCCCCACAAGTCACCCCATCTTGGATTCCCCTAGGTCTTTAGTTTTAAAAAATGCACAGGTTTGGTAGGTTTCCCTAGGTGCCGGCTGAGCTAGAGGCCAAAATCTACAGGTAGGCACTTTGCAAAAAACACCTCTGTTTTCTTTAAAAAAATGTGATGTGTCCATGTTGTGTTTTGGGTCATTTCCTGTCACGGGCGCTAGGCCTACCCACACAAGTGAGGTATCATTTTTATCGGGAGACTTGGGGGAACGCTGGGTGGAAGGAAATTTGTGGCTCCTCTCTGATTCCAGAACTTTCTGTCACCGAAATGTGAGGAAAACGTGTTTTTTTAGCCAAATTTTGAGGTTTGCAAAGGATTCTGGGTAACAGAACCTGGTCAGAGCCCCACAAGTCACCCCATCTTGGATTCCCCTAGGTCTCTAGTTTTCAAAAATGCACAAGTTTGGTAGGTTTCCCTAAGTGCCGGCTGAGCTAGAGGCCAAAATCTACAGGTAGGCACTTTGCAAAAAACACCTCTGTTTTCTTTAAAAAAAAGTGAGCGGTCCACGTTGCGTTTTGGGGCATTTCCTGTTGCGGGCCCTAGGCCTACTAACACAAGTGAGGTATCACTTTTTTCGGGAGACTTGGGGGAATGCTGAGTGGAAGGAAACGTGTGGCTCCTCTCTGACTCCAGAACTTTCTGTCACCAAAATGTGAGGAAAACGTGTTTTTTTAGACAACTTTTGAGGTTTGCAAAGGATTCTGGGTAACAGAACCTGGTCAGAGCCCCACAAGTCACCCCATCTTGGATTCCCCTAGGTCTCTAGTTTTCAAAAATGCACAGGTTTGGTAGGTTTCCCTAGGTGGCGTTTGAGCTAGAGGCCAAAATCGAAAGGTAGGCACTTTGCAAAAAAACACCTCTGCTTTCTTTCAAAAAATGTGATGTGTCCACGTTGCGTTTTGGGGCATTTCCTGTCACGGGCGCTAGGCCTACCCACACAAGTGAGGTATCATTTTTATCGGGAGACTTGGGGGACCGCTGCGTGGAAGGAAATTTGTGGCTCCTCTCAGAATCCAGAACTTTCTGTCACCAAAATGTGAGGAAAATGTGTTTTTTTAGCCAAATTTTGAGGTTTGCAAAGGATTCTGGGTAACAGAACCTGGTCAGAGCCCCACAAGTCACCCCATCTTGGATTCCCCTAGGTCTCTAGTTTTAAAAAATGCACAGGTTTGGTAGGTTTCCCTAGGTGCCGGCTGAGCTAGAGGCCAAAATCTACAGGTAGGCACTTTGCAAGAAACACCTCTGTTTTCTTTAAAAAAATGTGATGTGTCCACCTTGCGTTTTGGGGCATTTCCTGTCGCGGGCGCTAGGCCTACCCACACAAGTGAGGTATCATTTTTATCGGGAGACTTGGGGGAACGCTGGGTGGAAGGAAATTTGTGGCTCCTCTCAGATTCCAGAACTTTCTGTCACCAAAATTTGAGGAAAATTTTTATTTTTAGCCAAATTTTGAGGTTTGCAAAGGATTCTGGGTAACAGAACCTGGTCAGAGCCCCACAAGTCACCCCATCTTGGATTCCCCTAGGTCTCTAGTTTTAAAAAATGCACAGGTTTGGTAGGTTTCCCTAGGTGCCGGCTGAGCTAGAGGCCAAAATATACAGGTAGGCACTTTGCAAAAAACACCTCTGTTTTCTTTCAAAACATTTGATGTGTCCACGTTGTGTTTTGGGGCATTTCATGTCGCGGGCGCTAGGCCTACCCACACAAGTGAGGTATCATTTTTATCGGGAGACTTGGGGGAACGCTGTGTGGAAGGGAATTTGTGGCTCCTCTCTGATTCCAGAACTGTCACCAAAATGTGAGGAAAACGTGTTTTTTTAGCCAAATTGTGAGGTTTGCGAAGGATTCCGGGTAACAGAACCTGGTCAGAGCCCCACAAGTCACCCCATCTTGGATTCCCCTAGGTCTCTAGTTTTAAAAAATGCACAGGTTTGGTAGGTTTCCCTAGGTGCCGTCTGAGCTAGAGGCTAAAATCTACAGGTAGGCACTTTGCAAAAAACACCTCTGTTTTCTTTAAAAAAATGTGAGCTGTCCACGTTGCGTTTTGGGGCATTTCCTGTCGCGGGCGCTAGGCCTACCCACACAAGTGAGGTATCATTTTTATCGGGAGACTTGGGTGAATGCTGGGTGGAAGGAAACGTGTGGCTCCTCTCTGACTCCAAAACTTTCTGTCACCAAAATGTGAGGAAAATGTGTTTTTTAAGCCAACTTTTGAGGTTTGCAAAGGATTCTGGGTAACAGAACCTGGTCAGAGCCCCACAAGTCACCCCATCTTGGATTCCTCTAGGTCTCTAGTTTTAAAAAATGCACATGTTTGGTAGGTTTCCCTAGGTGCTGGCTGAGCTAGAGGCCAAAATCTACAGGTAGGCACTTTGCAAAAAACACCTCAGTTTTCTTTGAAAAAATGTGATGTGTCCATGTTCTGTTTTGGGGCATTTCCTGTCACGGGCGCTAGGCCTACCCACACAAGTGAGGTATCATTTTTATCGGGAGACTTAGGGGAACGCTGGGTGGAAGGAAATTTGTGTCTCCTCTCAGATTCCAGAACTTTCTGTCACCAAAATGTGAGGAAAACGTGTTTTTTTAGCCAAATTTTGAGGTTTGCAAAGGATGCTGGGGAACAGAACCTGGTCAGAGCCCCACAAGTCACCCCATCTTGGATTCCCCTAGGTCTCTAGTTTTCAAAAATGCACAGGTTTGGTAGGTTTCCCTAGGTGCCGGCTGAGCTAGAGGCCAAAATCTACAGGTAGGCACTTTGCAAAAAACACCTCTGTTTTCTTTCAAAAAATGTGATGTGTCCACGTTGTGTTTTGGGGCATTTCCTGTCATGGGCGCTAGGCCTACCCACACAAGTGAGGTATCATTTTTATCGGGAGACTTGGGGGAACGCTGGGTGGAAGGAAATTTGTGGCTCCTCTCACATTCCAGAACTTTCTGTCACCGAAATGTGAGGAAAATGTGTTTTTGTTAGCGAAATTTTGAGGTTTGCAAAGGATTCTGGGTAACAGAACCTGGTCCGAGCCCCACAAGTCACCCCATCTTGGATTCCCTTAGGTCTCTAGTTTTCAAAAATGCACAGGTTTGGTAGGTTTCCCTAGGTGGTGTCTGAGCTAGAGGCCAAAATCGAAAGGTAGGCACTTTGCAAAAAACACCTCTGTTTTCTTTTAAAAAATGTGAAGTGTCCACGTTGCGTTTTGGGGCATTTCCTGTCACGGGCGCTAGGCCTACCCACACAAGTGAGGTATCATTTTTATCAGGAGACTTGGGGGAACGCTGGGTGGAAGGAAATTTGTGGCTCCTCTCAGATTCCAGAACTTTCTGTCACCAAAATGTGAGGAAAACGTGTTTTTTTAGCCAAATTTTGAGGTTTGCAAAGGATTCTGGGTAACAGAACTTTGTCAGAGCCCCACAAGTCACCCCATCTTGGATTCCCCTAGGTCTCTAGTTTTAAAAAATGCACAGGTTTGGTAGGTTTCCCTAGGTGCCGTCTGAGCTAGAGGCCAAAATCTACAGGTAGGCACTTTGCAAAAAACACCTCTGTTTTCTTTAAAAAAATGTGATGTGTCCATGTTGTGTTTTGGGGCATTTACTGTCACGGGCGCTAGGCCTACCCACACAAGTGAGGTATCGTTTTTATCGGGAGACTTGGGGGAACGCTGGGTGGAAGGAAATTTGTGGCTCCTCTCAGATTCCAGAACTTTCTGTCACCGAAATGTGAGAAAAATGTGTTTTTTTAGCCAAATTTTGAGGTTTGCAAAGGGTTCTGGGTAACAGAACCTGGTCAGAGCCGCACAAGTCACCCCATCTTGGATTCCCCTAGGTCTCGAGTTTTCAAAAATGCACAGGTTTGGTAGGTTTCCCTAGGTGCCAGCTGAGCTAGAGGCCAAAATCTACAGGTAGGCACTTTGCAAAAAACACCTCTGTTTTCTTTAAAAAAATGTGATGTGTCCACCTTGTGTTTTGGGGCATTTCCTGTCGCGGGCGCTAGGCCTACCCACACAAGTGAGGTATCATTTTTATCGGGAGACTTGGGGGAAAGCTGGGTGGAAGGAAATTTGTGGCTCCTCTCAGATTCTAGAACTTTCTGTCACCAAAATGTGAGGAAAACGTGTTTTTTTAGCCAAAGTTTGACGTTTGCAAAGGATTCTGGGTAACAGAACTTGGTCAGAGCCCCACAAGTCACCCCATCTTGGATTCCCCTAGGTCTCTAGTTTTAAAAAATGCACAGGTTTGGTAGGTTTCCCTAGGTGCTGTCTGAGCTAGAGGCCAAAATCTACAGGTAGGCACTTTGCAAAAAACACCTCTGTTTTCTTTAAAAAAATGTGAGCTGTCCACGTTGCGTTTTGGGGCATTTCCTGTCGCGGGCGCTAGGCCTACCCACACAAGTGAGGTATAATTTTTATCGGGAGACTTGGGGGAATGCTGTGTGGAAGGAAACGTGTGGCTCCTCTCTGACTCCAGAACTTTCTGTCACCAAAATGTGAGGAAAATGTGTTTTTTAAGCCAAATTTTGAGGTTTGCAAAGGATTCTGGGTAACAGAACCTGGTCAGAGCCCCACAAGTCACCCCATCTTGGATTCCTCTAAGTCTCTAGTTTAAAAAAATGCACAGGTTTGGTAGGTTTCCCTAGGTGCCGGCTGAGCTAAAGGCCAAAATCTACAGGTAGGCACTTTGCAAAAAACACCTCTGTTTTCTTTAAAAAAATGTGATGTGTCCATGTTGTGTTTTGGGGCATTTCCTGTCAGGGGCGCTAGGCCTACCCACACAAGTGAGGTATCATTTTTATCAGGAGACTTGGGGGAACGCTGGGTGGAAGGAAATTTGTGGCTCCTCTCTGATTCCAGAACTATCTGTCACCAAAATGTGAGGAAAACGTGTTTTTTTAGCCAAATTTTGAGGTTTGCAAAGGATGCTGGGTAACAGAACCTGGTCAGAGCCCCACAAGTCACCCCATCTTGGATTCCCCTAGGTCTCTAGTTTTCAAAAATGCACAGGTTTGGTAGGTTTCCCTAGGTGCCAGCTGAGCTAGAGGCCAAAATCTACAGGTAGGCACTTTGGAAAAAACACCTCTGTTTTCTTTCAAAAAATGTGATGTGTCCACATTGTGTTTTGGGGCATTTCCTGTCACGGGTGCTAGGCCTACCCACACAAGTGATGTATCATTTTTATCCGGAGACTTGGGGGAACGCTGGGTGGAAGGAAATTTGTGGCTCCTCTCAGATTCCAGAACTTTCTGTCACCGAAATGTGAGGAAAATGTGTTTTTTTATCCAAATTTTGAGGTTTGCAAAGGATTCTAGGTAACAGAACCTGGCCAGAGCCCCACAAGTAACCCCATCTTGGATTCCCCTAGGTCTCTAGTTTTAAAAAATGCACAGGTTTGGTAGGTTTCCCTAGGTGCCGGCTGAGCTAGAGGCCAGAATCTACAGGTGGGCACTTTGCAAAAAACACCTCTGTTTTCTTTCAAAAAATGTGATGTGTCCACGTTGCGTTTTGGGGTATTTCCTGTCGCGGGCGCTAGGCCTACCCACACAAGTGAGGTATCATTTTTATCGGGAGACTTGGGGGAATGCTGGGTGGAAGGAAATTTGTGGCTCCTCTCAGATTCTAGAACTTTCTGTCACCAAAATTTGAGGAAAATGTGTTTTTTTAGCCCAATTTTGAGGTTTGCAAAGGATTCTGGGTAACAGAACCTGGTCAGAGCCCCACAAGTCACCCCATCTTGGATTCCCCAAGGTCTCTAGTTTTAAAAAATGCACAGGTTTGGTAGGTTTCCCTAGGTGCCGGCTGAGCTAGAGGCCAAAATCTACAGGTAGGCACTTTGCAAAAAACACCTCTGTTCTCTTTCAAAACATTTGATGTGTCCACGTTGCGTTTTGGGGCATTTCCTGTCGCGGGCGCTAGGCCTACCCACACAAGTGAGGTATCATTTTTATCGGGAGACTTGGGGGAACGCTGGGTGGAAGGAAATTTGTGGCTCCTCTCAGATTCCAGAACTTCCTGTCACCAACATTTGAGGAAAATGTGTATTTTTAGCCAAATTTTGAGGTTTGCAAAGGATTCTGGGTAACAGAACCTGGTCAGAGCAGCCACAAGTCACCCCATCTTGGATTACCCTAGGTCTCTAGTTTTAAAAAATGCACAGGTTTGGTAGGTTTCCCTAGGTGCCGGCTGAGCTAGAGGCCAAAATCTACAGGTAGGCACTTTGCAAAAAACACCTCTGTTTTCTTTCAAAACATTTGATGTGTCCACGTTGCGTTTTGGGGCATTTCCTGTCGCGGGCGCTAGGCCTACCCACACAAGTGAGGTATCATTTTTATCGGGAGACTTGGGGGAACGCTGGGTGGAAGGAAATTTGTGGCTCCTCTCTGATTCCAGAACTTTCTGTCACCAAAATTTGAGGAAAATGTGTTTTTTTAGCCAAAGTTTGACGTTTGCAAAGGATTCTGGGTAACAGAACTTGGTCAGAGCCCCACAAGTCACCCAATCTTGGATTCCCCTAGGTCTCTAGTTTTAAAAAATGCACAGGTTTGGAAGGTTTCCCTAGGTGCCGTCTGAGCTAGAGGCCAAAATCTACAGGTAGGCACTTTGCAAAAAACACCTCTGTTTTCTTTAAAAAAATGTGAGCTGTCCACGTTGCGTTTTGGGGCATTTCCTGTCGCGGACGCTAGGCCTACTCACACAAGTGAGGTATCATTTTTATCGGGAGACTTGGGGGAATGCTGGGTGGAAGGAAACGTGTGGCTCCTCTCTGACTCTAGAACTTTCTGTCACCAAAATGTGAGGAAAATGTGTTTTTTAAGCCAAATTTTGAGGTTTGCAAAGGATTCTGGGGAACAGAACCTGGTCAGAGCCCCACAAGTCACCCCATCTTGGATTCCTCTAGGTCTCTAGTTTTAAAAAATGCACAGGTTTGGTAGGTTTCCCTAGGTGCCGGCTGAGCTAAAGGCCAAAATCTACAGGTAGGCACTTTGCAAAAAACACCTCTGTTTTCTTTAAAAAAATGTGATGTGTCCATGTTGTGTTTTGGGGCATTTCCTGTCAGGGGCGCTAGGCCTACCCACACAAGTGAGGTATCATTTTTATCAGGAGACTTGGGGGAACGCTGGGTGGAAGGAAATTTGTGGCTCCTCTCTGATTCCAGAACTATCTGTCACCAAAATGTGAGGAAAACGTGTTTTTTTAGCCAAATTTTGAGGTTTGCAAAGGATGCTGGGTAACAGAACCTGGTCAGAGCCCCACAAGTCACCCCATCTTGGATTCCCCTAGGTCTCTAGTTTTCAAAAATGCACAGGTTTGGTAGGTTTCCCTAGGTGCCAGCTGAGCTAGAGGCCAAAATCTACAGGTAGGCACTTTGGAAAAAACACCTCTGTTTTCTTTCAAAAAATGTGATGTGTCCACATTGTGTTTTGGGGCATTTCCTGTCACGGGTGCTAGGCCTACCCACACAAGTGATGTATCATTTTTATCCGGAGACTTGGGGGAACGCTGGGTGGAAGGAAATTTGTGGCTCCTCTCAGATTCCAGAACTTTCTGTCACCGAAATGTGAGGAAAATGTGTTTTTTTATCCAAATTTTGAGGTTTGCAAAGGATTCTAGGTAACAGAACCTGGCCAGAGCCCCACAAGTAACCCCATCTTGGATTCCCCTAGGTCTCTAGTTTTAAAAAATGCACAGGTTTGGTAGGTTTCCCTAGGTGCCGGCTGAGCTAGAGGCCAGAATCTACAGGTGGGCACTTTGCAAAAAACACCTCTGTTTTCTTTCAAAAAATGTGATGTGTCCACGTTGCGTTTTGGGGTATTTCCTGTCGCGGGCGCTAGGCCTACCCACACAAGTGAGGTATCATTTTTATCGGGAGACTTGGGGGAATGCTGGGTGGAAGGAAATTTGTGGCTCCTCTCAGATTCTAGAACTTTCTGTCACCAAAATTTGAGGAAAATGTGTTTTTTTAGCCCAATTTTGAGGTTTGCAAAGGATTCTGGGTAACAGAACCTGGTCAGAGCCCCACAAGTCACCCCATCTTGGATTCCCCAAGGTCTCTAGTTTTAAAAAATGCACAGGTTTGGTAGGTTTCCCTAGGTGCCGGCTGAGCTAGAGGCCAAAATCTACAGGTAGGCACTTTGCAAAAAACACCTCTGTTCTCTTTCAAAACATTTGATGTGTCCACGTTGCGTTTTGGGGCATTTCCTGTCGCGGGCGCTAGGCCTACCCACACAAGTGAGGTATCATTTTTATCGGGAGACTTGGGGGAACGCTGGGTGGAAGGAAATTTGTGGCTCCTCTCAGATTCCAGAACTTCCTGTCACCAACATTTGAGGAAAATGTGTATTTTTAGCCAAATTTTGAGGTTTGCAAAGGATTCTGGGTAACAGAACCTGGTCAGAGCAGCCACAAGTCACCCCATCTTGGATTACCCTAGGTCTCTAGTTTTAAAAAATGCACAGGTTTGGTAGGTTTCCCTAGGTGCCGGCTGAGCTAGAGGCCAAAATCTACAGGTAGGCACTTTGCAAAAAACACCTCTGTTTTCTTTCAAAACATTTGATGTGTCCACGTTGCGTTTTGGGGCATTTCCTGTCGCGGGCGCTAGGCCTACCCACACAAGTGAGGTATCATTTTTATCGGGAGACTTGGGGGAACGCTGGGTGGAAGGAAATTTGTGGCTCCTCTCTGATTCCAGAACTTTCTGTCACCAAAATTTGAGGAAAATGTGTTTTTTTAGCCAAAGTTTGACGTTTGCAAAGGATTCTGGGTAACAGAACTTGGTCAGAGCCCCACAAGTCACCCAATCTTGGATTCCCCTAGGTCTCTAGTTTTAAAAAATGCACAGGTTTGGAAGGTTTCCCTAGGTGCCGTCTGAGCTAGAGGCCAAAATCTACAGGTAGGCACTTTGCAAAAAACACCTCTGTTTTCTTTAAAAAAATGTGAGCTGTCCACGTTGCGTTTTGGGGCATTTCCTGTCGCGGACGCTAGGCCTACTCACACAAGTGAGGTATCATTTTTATCGGGAGACTTGGGGGAATGCTGGGTGGAAGGAAACGTGTGGCTCCTCTCTGACTCTAGAACTTTCTGTCACCAAAATGTGAGGAAAATGTGTTTTTTAAGCCAAATTTTGAGGTTTGCAAAGGATTCTGGGGAACAGAACCTGGTCAGAGCCCCACAAGTCACCCCATCTTGGATTCCTCTAGGTCTCTAGTTTTAAAAAATGCACAGGTTTGGTAGGTTTCCCTAGGTGCCGGCTGAGCTAGAGGCCAAAATCTACAGGTAGGCACTTTGCAAAAAACACCTCTGTTTTCTTTAAAAAAATGTGATGTGTCCATGTTGTGTTTTGGGGCATTTCCTGTCACGGGTGCTAGGCCTACCCACACAAGTGAGGTATCATTTTTATCGGGAGACTTGGGGGAACGCTGGGTGGAAGGAAATTTGTGGCTCCTCTCAGATTCCAGAACTTTCTGTCACCGAAATGTGAGGAAAATGTGTTTTTTTAGCCAAATTTTGAGGTTTGCAAAGGATTCTGGGTAACAGAACCTGCCCAGAGCCCCACAAGTCACCCCATCTTGGATTCCCCTAGGTCTCTAGTTTTCAAAAATGCACAGGTTTGGTAGGTTTCCCTATGTGCCGGCTGAGCTAGAGGCCAGAATCTACAGGTAGGCACTTTGCAAAAAACACCTCTGTTTTCTTTCAAAAAATGTGATGTGTCCACGTTGCGTTTTGAGGCATTTCCTGTCACGGGTGCTAGGCCTACCCACACAAGTGAGGTATCATTTTTATCGGGAGACTTGGGGGAACGCTGGGTGGAAGGAAATTTGTGGCTCCTCTCAGATTCCAGAACTTTCTGTCACCGAAATGTGAGGAAAACGTGTTTTTTTAGCCAAATTGTGAGGTTTGCAAAGGATTCTGGGTAACAGAACCTGGTCAGAGCCCCACAAGTCACCCCATCTTGGATTCCCCTAGGTCTCTAGTTTTCAAAAATGCATTGGTTTGGTTGGTTTCCCTAGGTGCCGGCTGAGCTAGAGGCCAAAATCTACAGGTAGGCACTTTGCAAAAAACACCTCTGTTTTCTTTCAAAAAATGTGATGTGTCCACGTTGCGTTTTGGGGCATTTCCTGTCGTGGGCGCTAGGCCTACCCACACAAGTGAGGTATCATTTTTATCGGGAGACTTGGGGGAATGCTGGGTGGAAGGAAACGTGTGGCTCCTCTCTGACTCCAGAACTTTCTGTCACCAAAATTTGAGGAAAATGTGTTTTGTTAGCCAAATTTTGAGGTTTGCAAAAGATTCTGGGTAACAGAACCTGGTCATAGCCCCACAAGTCACCCCATCTTGGATTCCCCAAGGTCTCTAGTTTTCAAAAATGCACAGGTTTGGTAGGTTTCCCTAGGTGCCGGCTGAGCTAGAGGCCAAAATCTACAGGTAGGCACTTTGCAAAAAATACCTCTGTTTTCTTTCAAAAAATTTGATGTGTCCACGTTGTGTTTTGGGGTATTTCCTGTCGCGGGCCCTAAGCCTACCCACACAAGTGAGGTATCATTTTTATCGGGAGACTTGGGGGAACGCTGGGTGGAAGGAAATTTGTGGCTCCTCTCTGATTCCAGAACTTTCTGTCACCAAAATGTGTTTTTTTAGCCAAAGTTTGACGTTTGCAAAGGATTCTGGGTAACAGAACTTGGTCAGAGCCCCACAAGTCACGCCATCTTGGATTCCCCTAGGTCTCTAGTTTTAAAAAATGCACAGGTTTGGTAGGTTTCCCTAGGTGCCGTCTGAGCTAGAGGCCAAAATCTACGGGTAGGCACTTTGCAAAAAACACCTCTGTTTTCTTTAAAAAAATGTGATGTGTCCACGTTGTGTTTTGGGGCATTTCTTGTCACGGGCGCTAGGCCTACCCACACAAGTGAGGTATCATTTTTATCGGGAGACTTGGGGGAACGCTGGGTGGAAGGAAATTTGTGGCTCCTCTCAGATTCCAGAACTTTCTGTCACCGAAATGTGAGGAAAACGTGTTTTTTTAGCCAAATTGTGAGGTTTGCAAAGGATTCTGGGTAACAGAACCTGGTCAGAGCCCCACAAGTCACCCCATCTTGGATTCCCCTAGGTCTCTAGTTTTCAAAAATGCATTGGTTTGGTTGGTTTCCCTAGGTGCCGGCTGAGCTAGAGACCAAAATCTACAGGTAGGCACTTTGCAAAAAACACCTCTGTTTTCTTTCAAAAAATGTGATGTGTCCACGTTGCGTTTTGGGGCATTTCCTGTCGTGGGCGCTAGGCCTACCCACACAAGTGAGGTATCATTTTTATCGGGAGACTTGGGGGAATGCTGGGTGGAAGGAAACGTGTGGCTCCTCTCTGACTCCAGAACTTTCTGTCACCAAAATTTGAGGAAAATGTGTTTTGTTAGCCAAATTTTGAGGTTTGCGAAAGATTCTGGGTAACAGAACCAGGTTATAGCCCCACAAGTCACCCCATCTTGGATTCCCCAAGGTCTCTAGTTTTCAAAAATGCACAGGTTTGGTAGGTTTCCCTAGGTGCCGGCTGAGCTAGACGCCAAAATCTACAGGTAGGCCCTTTGCAAGAAACACCTCTGTTTTCTTTCAAAAAATTTTATGTGTCCACGTTGCGTTTTGGGGTATTTCCTGTCGCGGGCGCTAAGCCTACCCACACAAGTGAGGTATCATTTTTATCGGGAGACTTGGGGGAACGCTGGGTGGAAGGAAATTTGTGGCTCCTCTCTGATTCCAGAACTTTCTGTCACCAAAATGTGAGGAAAATGTGTTTTTTTAGTCAATGTTTGACGTTTGCAAAGAATTCTGGGTAACAGAACTTGGTCAGAGCCCCACAAGTCACGCCATCTTGGATTCCCCTAGGTCTTTAGTTTTAAAAAATGCACAGGTTTGGTAGGTTTCCCTAGGTGCCGGCTGAGCTAGAGGCCAAAATCTACAGGTAGGCACTTTGCAAAAAACACCTCTGTTTTCTTTAAAAAAATGTGATGTGTCCATGTTGTGTTTTGAGTTATTTCCTGTCACGGGTGCTAGGCCTACCCACACAAGTGAGGTATCATTTTTATCGGGAGACTTGGGGGAACGCTGGGTGGGAGGAAATTTGTGGCTCCTCTCAGATTCCAGAACTTTCTGTCACCGAAATGTGAGGAAAACTTGTTTTTTTAGCCAAATTTTGAGGTTTGCAAAGGATTCTGGGTAACAGAACCTGGTCAGAGCCCCACAAGTCACCCCATCTTGGATTCCCCTAGGTCTCTAGTTTTCAAAAATGCATTGGTTTGGTTGGTTTCCCTAGGTGCCGGCTGAGCTAGAGGCCAAAATCTACAGGTAGGCACGTTGCAAAAAACACCTCTGTTTTCTTTAAAAAAATGTGATGTGCCCACGTTGCGTTTTGGGGCATTTCCTGTCGTGGGCGCTAGGCCTACCCACACAAGTGAGGTATCATTTTTATCGGGAGACTTGGGGGAATGCTGGGTGGAAGGAAACGTGTGGCTCCTCTCTGATTCCAGAACTTTCTGTCACGAAAATGTGTTTTTTTTAGCCAAAGTTTGACGTTTGCAAAGGATTCTGGGTAACAGAACTTGGTCAGAGCCCCACAAGTCACGCCATCTTGGATTCCCCTAGGTCTCTAGTTTTAAAAAATGCACAGGTTTGGTAGGTTTCCCTAGGTGCCGTCTGAGCTAGAGGCCAAAATCTACGGGTAGGCACTTTGCAAAAAACACCTCTGTTTTCTTTCAAAAAATGTGATGTGTCCACGTTGTGTTTTGGGGCATTTCTTGTCACGGGCGCTAGGCCTACCCACACAAGTGAGGTATCATTTTTATCGGGAGACTTGGGGGAACGCTGGGTGGAAGGAAATTTGTGGTTTCTCTCAGATTCCAGAACTTTCTGTCACCGAAATGTGAGGAAAACGTGTTTTTTTAGCCAAATTGTGAGGTTTGCAAAGGATTCTGGGTAACAGAACCTGGTCAGAGCCCCACAAGTCACCCCATCTTGGATTCCCCTAGGTCTCTAGTTTATAAAAAAAAAATGCATTGGTTTGGTTGGTTTCCCTAGGTGCCGGCTGAGCTAGAGGCCAAAATCTACAGGTAGGCACTTTGCAAAAAACACCTCTGTTTTCTTTCAAAAAATGTGATGTGTCCACGTTGCGTTTTGGGGCATTTCCTGTCGTGGGCGCTAGGCCTACCCACACAAGTGAGGTATCATTTTTATCGGGAGACTTGGGGGAATGCTGGGTGGAAGGAAACGTGTGGCTCCTCTCTGACTCCAGAACTTTCTGTCACCAAAATTTGAGGAAAATGTGTTTTGTTAGCCAAATTTTGAGGTTTGCGAAGGATTCTGGGTAACAGAACCTGGTCAGAGCCCCACAAGTCACCCCATCTTGGATTCCCCAAGGTCTCTAGTTTTCAAAAATGCACAGGTTTGGTAGGTTTCCCTAGGTGCCGGCTGAGCTAGACGCCAAAATCTACAGGTAGGCCCTTTGCAAGAAACACTTCTGTTTTCTTTCAAAAAATTTTATGTGTCCACGTTGCGTTTTGGGGTATTTCCTGTCGCGGGCGCTAAGCCTACCCACACAAGTGAGGTAT
The DNA here is from genome assembly GCF_031143425.1 of Pleurodeles waltl. Lineage (NCBI taxonomy): Eukaryota > Metazoa > Chordata > Amphibia > Caudata > Salamandridae > Pleurodeles > Pleurodeles waltl. Next base: position 894,699,428 of record NC_090436.1, read on the forward strand.
CATTTTTATCGGGAGAAGAGGGAAGGACTTGGGGGAACGCTGGGTGGAAGGAAATTTGTGGCTCCTCTCTGATTCCAGAACTTTCTGTCACCAAAATGTGAGGAAAATGTGTTTTTTTTAGCCAAAGTTTGACGTTTGCAAAGAATTCTGGGTAACAGAACTTGGTCAGAGCCCCACAAGTCACGCCATCTTGGATTCCCCTAGGTCTCTAGTTTTAAAAAATGCACAGGTTGGTTGGTGGTTTCCCTAGGTGCCGGCTGAGCTAGAGGCCAAAATCTACAGGTAGGCACTTTGCAAAAAACACCTCTGTTTTCTTTCAAAAAATGTGATGTGTCCACGTTGCGTTTTGGGGCATTTCCTGTCGTGGGTGCTAGGCCTACCCACACAAGTGAGGTATCATTTTTATCGGGAGACTTGGGGGAATGCTGGGTGGAAGGAAACGTGTGGCTCCTCTCTGACTCCAGAACTTTCTGTCACCAAAATTTGAGGAAAATGTGTTTTGTTAGCCAAATTTTGAGGTTTGCGAAGGATTCTGGGTAACAGAACCTGGTCAGAGCCCCACAAGTCACCCCATCTTGGAATCCCCAAGGTCTCTAGTTTTCAAAAATGCACAGGTTTGGTAGGTTTCCCTAGGTGCCGGCTGAGCTAGACGCCAAAATCTACAGGTAGGCCCTTTGCAAGAAACACCTCTGTTTTCTTTCAAAAATTTTTATGTGTCCACGTTGCGTTTTGGGGTATTTCCTGTCGCGGGCGCTAAGCCTACCCACACAAGTGAGGTATCATTTTTATCGGGAGACTTGGGGGAACGCTGGGTGGAAGGAAATTTGTGGCTCCTCTCTGATTCCAGAACTTTCTGTCACCAAAATGTGAGGAAAATGTGTTTTTTTAGCCAAAGTTTGACGTTTGCAAAGAATTCTGGGTAACAGAACTTGGTCAGAGCCCCACAAGTCACGCCATCTTGGATTCCCCTAGGTCTCTAGTTTTAAAAAATGCACAGGTTTGGTAGGTTTCCCTAGGTGCCGTCTGAGCTAGAGGCCAAAATGTACGGGTAGGCACTTTGCAAAAAACACCTCTGTTTTCTTTCAAAAAATGTGAGCTGTCCACGTTGCGTTTTGGGGCATTTCCTGTTGCGGGCGCTAGGCCTACCCACACAAGTGAGGTATCATTTTTATCGGGAGACTTGGGTGAATGCTGGGTGGAAGGAAACGTGTGGCTCCTCTCTGACTCCAAAACTTTCTGTCACCAAAATGTGAGGAAAATGTGTTTTTTAAGCCAACTTTTGAGGTTTGCAAAGGATTCTGGGTAACAGAACCTGGTCAGAGCAGCCACAAGTCACCCCATCTTGGATACCCTAGGTCTCTAGTTTTAAAAAATGCACAGGTTTGGTAGGTTTCCCTAGGTGCCGGCTGAGCTAGAGGCCAAAATCTACAGGTAGGCACTTTGCAAAAAACACCTCTGTTTTCTTTCAAAACATTTGATGTGTCCACGTTGCGTTTTGGGGCATTTCCTGTTGCGGGCGCTAGGCCTACCCACACAAGTGAGGTATCATTTTTATCGGGAGACTTGGGGGAACGCTGGGTGGAAGGAAATTTGTGGCTCCTCTCTGATTCCAGAACTTTCTGTCACCAAAATTTGAGGAAAATGTGTTTTTTTAGCCAAAGTTTGACGTTTGCAAAGGATTCTGGGTAACAGAACTTGGTCAGAGCCCCACAAGTCACCCCATCTTGGATTCCCCTAGGTCTCTAGTTTTAAAAAATGCACAGGTTTGGTAGGTTTCCCTAGGTGCCGTCTGAGCTAGAGGCCAAAATCTACAGGTAGGCACTTTGCAAAAAACACCTCTGTTTTCTTTAAAAAAATGTGAGCTGTCCACGTTGCGTTTTGGGGCATTTCCTGTCGCGGACGCTAGGCCTACTCACACAACTGAGGTATCATTTTTATCGGGAGACTTGGGGGAATGCTGGGTGGAAGGAAACGTGTGGCTCCTCTCTGACTCCAGAACTTTCTGTCACCAAAATGTGAGGAAAATATGTTTTTTAAGCCAAATTTTGAGGTTTGCAAAGGATTCTGGGGAACAGAACCTGGTCAGAGCCCCACAAGTCACCCCATCTTGGATTCCTCTAGGTGTCTAGTTTTAAAAAATGCACAGGTTTGGTAGGTTTCCCTAGGTGCCGGCTGAGCTAGAGGCCAAAATCTACAGGTAGGCACTTTGCAAAAAACACCTCTGTTTTCTTTAAAAAAATGTGATGTGTCCATGTTGTGTTTTGGGGCATTTCCTGTCACGGGCGCTAGGCCTACCCACACAACTGAGGTATCATTGTTATCGGGAGACTTGGGGGAACGCTGGGTGGAAGGAAATTTGTGGCTCCTCTCAGATTCCAGAACTTTCTGTCACCAAAATGTGAGGAAAACGTGTTTTTTTAGCCAAATTTTGAGGTTTGCAAAGGATTCTGGGTAACAGAACCTGGTCAGAGCCCCACAAGTCACCCCATCTTGGATTCCCCTAGGTCTCTAGTTTTCAAAAATGCACAGGTTTGGTAGGTTTCACTAGGTGCCGGCTGAGCTAGAGGCCAAAATCTACGGGTAGGCACTTTGCAAAATACACCTGTTTTCTTTCAAAAAATGTGATGTGTCCACGTTGTGTTTTGGGGCATTTCCTGTC